>NC_056750.1:123604723-123646401 GCF_019279795.1 Protopterus annectens
GTCTAAAGGAACTCATGGTGGGCAACACAGACAGCCCCAACAGAATCTGCCATTAGCAGGGGAAGCCACTACATGTACACGTCCAGGACCTAGGCTTAAATGTTTTGAACACAACCAGTGGGGCCATGTGGCATACAGATGTCCACGGAGGCAAGGTGGGGAACAAAAGGTGAGAGAGACAGTAAGTGGGAAAGACAAAATGCCAATAGTAGGTTGTCTTGAGACAATTACCATCCTGCAGATGTCCTGATAGGGAAGGATTTGGATGAGACAGTACCATGTGCTTATGCAGTTACACCCAGTCAGGCTAGGAGACAAGCAAGTGTGTCTGGTAGGTTGGGGGAGACCCAGACTGCATACTTACAGCCAGGACTGGTGAGGTGGTTACTTCAGGGAGGAAGCTACTCTGTAACAGTGAAACTGGAGGTGAGCCACAGCTGCTTGTGGGTATTGATGTTCCCTTGGACAGGGTGACTGCAAAGGCAGAGGTGAGTAGTAGTACCCAGACTGACAGTGAGACACCACTGTCAGAGGATGCCAGACTTCCTGTGGAAGAGGAGGTGGGAAGGGGTACAAAGAAAGAGTTGAGACAGGCTCATCTCTCAGACCCTACATTGCAAGGCCTGAGGCAGGTAGCTAGTGAGGCACCTGATTCTCAAGATAAGGGGGAATCTGTATACTGGGACAAAGGGTTACTGTATAGAGAATGGACCCCTGAGGGAGGGCTTGAAGGTGAGAGGGTACAGCAGTTGGTAGTGCCTAGAGCCTACCTCCTGGTGCTTCTAGCCATAGCCCATGATATTCCCAGGTCATATGGGCATACAAAGAGATGTATTATGCAGAACTTCTATTGGCCTGGAATTTCCGGAGATGTCACAGAGTATTACAGGACCTGTGAGCAGTGCCAAAAGGTAGACAAGGTAGGAGACAAGATGAGAGCTCCTTTGATGTCTTTACCTGTGATTGAGGAGCAATTTCAGAGGGTAGCTATGGATATTGGGGGACCTCTGAGTACCCTAAGTTCCACAGGGAAAAAATATATCCTAGTGGTAGTGGATTATGCTACATGATACCTGAGGCAGTGACTTTGTCCTCCATTGAGGCAGAAAAGGTGGCAAATGCTTTATTAGAGATTTTCAGCAGGGTAGGTTTCCCAAAAGAAATACTGACTGACAGAGGTGCCAATTTCATGTTAGACCTGCTGGCTTGTCTGTGGAATTCCTGTGGGGTGGAGCACGTGAAGACCAGCCCCTACCGTCCCCAGACTAATGATCTTGTTGAGAGGTTAAACTCTACAATCAAGTCCATGCTTCGGGTATTTGCAGACCAGTTTAAGAGGGGGTGATAAAAATATTTGCCCCATCTGTTGTTTGCTTACAGAGAGGTTCCCCAGGAATCCACAGGGTTTTCACCCTTTGAGTTGTTGTATGGGCATAGGGTGAGGGACCTCTAGATTTAATTCAAGATGAGTGGGAAGGTGAGTGTGAATCTCACAAGGAGTCTGTTGTGGCATATGTCCTAAACCTCAAGACAAAGCTCAGGGAATTCATGGGCTTGGCCCTGGAGAAATTGTCAGAAGCCCAACAATAGAAAATGGTGTGGTATGACAGGAATGATCAAGCTAGAGAGTATGCTGTGGGGCAGCAGGCAATGGTTCTCATTCCTGTCAGATACAACAAGCTGCAAGCAGCTTTGGAGGTACCCTACAAGGTGGTAAGAAAGGTCAGTTATGTTTACCACATGGTGGAACTGCTAGGCAGGAGGCAGGGGCACACATTGTATCATCATTCATAGGTTCATAGGTAGGTACTAGACTATCAGCCCTAGGGCCCATACAAGCCTAGCCAAAAAAATGTACCCTGGCTTTCGCCACCCAAGAAAATTATTTTCCTGTGCCCCTGTCGAGTAGAGCCACAGAAGTGATCCCTGGGGTGAATTTCCCATTTCCCATCCAATCATCAATATTTTTCTTGAAGAGTGCTAATGAGGAGCTCTGTTTGACATAGATAGGTAGTCTGTTCCAGAGTATGGGAAGTCTCTGGGACAGGAATCTATCCCTCCAGCATGTTATGTTTATTGTGGTGACAAGGTTTAAGTCCCTAGATCATGTAGCTCAGAGGGATTTCTTTAAGTGGAGCATGTCCAACAGCTCTGGGTTTGACATCGCTTTGTATGTTAGGCAGAGATCGCCCCTGAGTAGGCGATATGTGATGGAGTAAAACTGTAGTTTTTTGAGACGGTCTGCATAGGGTATCTGTTTGAGGCCAGTAATCCTCTTTGTGAGGTATTTCTGTGGTCTTTCCAGCTGTTGTAGATGTCTTGTGAGGTACATACCAAAAGGGGCATTGTACTCTATAATGGGTCTAATGAGTGATGAGTAGAGGGGAACAATGACCTCTTTTTTTCTGGATGAGAATCCTTTTGTGATGAGATGAGCCACTTAGAAGGATTTCCTTACCACTGTGGCGATGTGATTATCAAAGGAGAGACTACTGTCCACCTGTGTCCCAAGGTCTCTTATCACATTTTTGGCATTAAGTAGACTGCCAGCTATGTGGTAGTTCATGGGTACAGAGTTTTTACCAAAGGGGATGACAATACACTTTTTGGCATTGAGCTTCAGGACATGGCTTTGACACCAGGTATCTGTCTCAGTGAGACCCTTTTGTAGTTTGTCCACATCATTAGAAGTTTCGATTATGGCTCCTTTGTACTAAAAAGACTTGAACGAACTAAGAAAACACAAAAAATGTCAAACGGAACTGTAAGCAAATCACTCCAAAGCAGGTACAAACTCCCGATAAGTTTAAAATAAAAATCCGGTTTAATGAACTAAGCGCTTTCGGAAAGACCTGTGCCCTTCCTTCTTCAGAAATAACAGACAACCAAGTGAATTCAAACAGAGTTTCAGGCAGCAACTCTTATTTAAAATCTTCAATCGTTAATTTGCTAATTGCACAATTAAGCAATAAACCATGAAAAGCAAGACATTAAAAGCCATAGTGTATAAAATGACAAGCAATACCGAATCTATTTTACCTTCCAGCATATTTTAAATGAAATAAAAAGTATATATTTTTTATTTCTTGTTGTTGACTGTAAGGTTATCTTTTCAAAAAGGTCATGCAATGATTATAATAAATTAAATTAATTAAATAAGTAAATAAACTAAGCTTAGTTAGTAAGTCAATATTAACACTTTGTTCCTTTTATAAATTACATTACCAATAATTGTAGCATCTTTAATAAATCATGCTACCAAATACTCTTGTAGATATTTTTTATAATACTTTTTTTGAAAAAACTAAGTGTTTTGTAAGTACACATTAAATATTATTTAAAGTGCTTTTTAAATGCACAAATTTATTAACTAAAAGTTAATTAAACTAAGTTAATAAAAGAGTTTTTTTCACTTTGTAAAAAAAGGCTATGTAAGCACATCAAGTCAGTTTGATAATAATAACAAATATATGTACCAAACGCAACACACAGCGCTTATAACACTCTAAACATAATAATCTAACTGGGTTAAGCAAGTACTTGCAAATTTGAATCACAAAACTGGCAAGTAAGCTATCTTTTTAACGCTAGTTTTTTCAAAACACAGGCAATAGATGTTTGTTCGTTTAAACCTGGTAGATAACCAGCTGCAGTTCTTATTTGCCAAAACAATTCTTCCATCTCTAAATGAATTTGCCATGGGCCAATATATGGAGTGTGATCCACCTGCTTTAACACTGTAAATTTAAATTTGTGTGTTGGATATTCAATGGTATGACAAGCCAGTGCATTTGTCACGTCTTTCTTGTTCATGGCGTAAGAGTGTTCATATATACGCTGTTTAAGCTTACGTTCAGATTTTCCTATGTAGAAAGCGTGACAATCTGAGCAAGTTGCTACATACACTATTGCCTTGCTATTATAGTTAAATTTACCTCTAATTTTGTAATCAATGTTATTAATTTTTACCGAATACCCCTCTTTTATAAACTTGCATTGGGTACAAAACCCACATTTTGCCATACCAAAATTATGTGTACACATGGTAGATTTTCCAGCTTCTAGTAAAGTTTTAAGGTTAACCCCTCTTCTAAATGTAATAGACGGGGGGCCCCCAAACTTGTCATGAAGGTTTCTATCACTTGATATTATGGCCCAATTCTTGCATAAGATGTCCCGGATGAATCGGTGGTCTATGGAAAAAGTGCATAAGAACCTTAAATTACGCTGTAGTTCACCTTGAATTATATGGATGTTATGTTGACCCTCGACTTGCCTGTCGGCAAAGTGAAGTTGTACTACAGTGTTTAATATAGGGCTAAAATGTCCTGTGTTCCGTTTCTGTACTACTTCTTCCATGATCTCCATTACCATTTTACCAGGATAACCCCTGTTGTGAAACATGTTGGAAAGATTAACACATTCATCTAAGAAATCTTTTTCTTCAGTAACCATCCTAGCTGCCCGTACCATTTGCCCTTTTACCACGGCTTTCTTCTGATGGTACGGGTGACTGCTAGAAAAGTGTAAGAAGCCATTAGAATGTGTGGGTTTCCGGTAAATGGTACTCTTGAATCTTAAGTTTTGCTCATCCTTATGCAACAATATGTCTAAAAAATTAATACTAGAATAATGACTTTCGTAAGTAAATTCCAGAAAGTTAGTCATATTGGACATAGAGGTAATAAAAGACGGAATGTCTTCAAAAGGACCTTTCCACAAAAAGAACATGTCGTCCAGGTACCTAGTGTACCAGGCGACATGTCTTTTAAATGTGGAGTCGTGAAACAAAAGGGAATTCTCCCACTGGGCCATTATACAATTAGCGTATGCCCTAGCCCATAGATGTCTGTAAATACATGCGACCTTCAAACTTAAAGTAATTGCATCTAAGGATTAACTCAAGAAGGGTCTCTACTGTGCAAATGGTGTTGTTGTTAACATTCCTATCAAAAAGGAAGTCCCTCCACTCCAGGCCTATGTTGTGGGGAATGACCGTATATAGGTCTTTAACATCTACTGTGAGGAAGATGAACTCGGGGTTAAATGGAATTTTGTTGATATCCTTCAAAAAACTCCAAGAATCCTTACAGATTTGCTTTTCATTAGCTATCAATGGTTTAAGTAAGGTGTCTATGTAAGAAGCCGCAGCACTAAGCATTGACCCTCTCCCATCAACTATAGGCCTGAAAGGTGGATCCGACTCTGATTTATGAGTTTTAGGCACCCCGAATAAGGATGGTAACTTAGGTGATGGCATAGTTAAGTACGTGTGCATTTCAATATCAATGGAATTTTCAAGTAATAAGTCTTCTATGATGTTTCTAACCTTGCCATATGCAATATTGATTTTGTTGATACTAACTTCCTGATATGGACCTGATGATAAGTGGGTTGACATTTTGTAAACATAAACATGTTGTTCCATAAAAATTAACCCGTTACCTTTGTCAGGTTTCATAACCCTGATGTTACAATTTCTTAAAGTTTTAATAAGATCTCTTTGTTGTGTTGATATATTAAATTTACTCTTCCTAAAACTATTTGTTTTTAATGCCAAATGTCTTAAGTCCAACTCGCAGGCTGTCTCAAAGAGTTTAAGCCTGTCTAAGAGTGGTGGGTTAAAGACACTGGCTATTCTGAAATTATTAAGAAGAGTAGGCATGTCACCCAAAGTGGCCTTCAGGTTTAACTTGCGTACAAATAACTTTGTGTCTATAATGGTTTTCACTAAGTCAAAGTGGGTATCAGGGACAAAAGTTAACCCCTTAGAAAAAAAGTCACACATGCTTTGGTCTATGTCAAAAGAGGTATAATTGTATATCTTAAAGTCCCCTTCTGTACTTCGCACAATGTGCAGTATATCAGGTTGTTCCACTATCTCCGCCTCTGGTTCCGTTTGTTCCCCGGAGCATTCTGATTGGTATTGGACCTCAAGTTCCTCTGATGGGAGTTCTGGCCTTGCCGAAAACCCTGAATGTTTTGAGCTTCATTAGGGTTGTTGTTATGTGTTGGTCTGTTGTTATTACCAACCTCCTGGTAACTGTTATTATCATTAGATTGTACATAGTTGTTAGGAACTTGGTCCACTAGGATGTCTTGGTGGCAATCCAAGACAGGTGGTACTGTCATAGTGTCCCTTTATTATTATCTTTAACACTGTATTTCATTTGAGTAACCAGGGGGTTGGACACCAGTTATCATGTCTCAATAAGTCCCTTTTAATTTCTGTAGTTTGTCCACATCGTTAGAAGTTTCGATTATGGCTCCTAGTTTGTAGTCATCTGCAAACTTTGTTAGCCAAAGACCTTCTGTGTTGGCCTGCATTTCAGAGAAGTAGATACCAAACAGGAGAAGACCCAGGACTGAACACTGTGGTACTCCACTTGTCACTGGTCGGATGTCGGATTTGGAATCCGCTACTTTCACAGTGTGGGTTCTGTCCATGAGCCAGTTGGCAACCCATCTTGTGACATAGGGATTTATACCTAGTTTAGTGAGCTTATCTATAATTCCAGAGTGATGGATGGTGTCAAAATCCTTGGCAAGATCTAGATAAGCTGTGTGAACCATTTTACCCTCATCTTTGGCTTTGGTGACTGCTTCAAAGAAGTCAATCAGGTTTAGGAGACATGATCTGCCTTTACAAATCCAAACTGGGTAGGGTCCAGAGTTTGGAGATTACCAATGTCTTTGTTTATGAGTTCCACAATGATACGTTCCATGGCCTTGCAGACCAGGCTCGTCAGGCTAATGGGGTGGTAGTTCCCAGGGTCTGTTATGGCTCCCCCTTTGTGGAGTGGGATAACTGTCACGGTGCACCATTCAGTGGGTACAAAGCCTGAGGTGAGGCTATGATTGAACATGGTACTTAGGTAGGGTGCCAGTTCATTCTGTAGTTCGTGTAGAATGTAGCCTGGGATATTGTCAGGTCCCATGGATGCTGTGTTCTTGGCTTTGGAGAGTGTGTATTTTACATGTGCAGCCATGATTATAGGAACTTTGCATTCTTCCGGTATAGAGATGGGCCCTCTAGGGGGTGAGAGGGGGGTAAAGTTAGCACTGAACCTATCTGCTAGGATGTTGGCAATATCAGTTGGTTCTGTATATTTAGTGCCATTGTGCTATAACTCAGAGCAGATCTGAGTGTTCCCATTTAGATTCTTGGCATAGGTATAGAATGCTTTGTGGTTGTCTTTAGAGTCAGTGGCAATTTTGTTTTCATAACTAGCTTTGAAGGATTTTATGAGGGATCTCAGCTTCTTACTGAGGTTGACCAGGGAGTTCCGCCAGTCATGAGATTTTACTCTTTTTTGCAACAGTTTCTTTCTTCTGTTGTAGAGTTGTTTATGGCAGAGGACCACCAGATTGGCTCCCTTTTTTTGGAGGATAACATCTTGGTTCTATTAGGGATAGCATGATCCATGCACTCGTGTAACTGATTATAAAGTGCATTTGTGTAGGATTCGGCAGTCATACCGCTATTGTCCGTCTGCATGGATGTCATGAAGTTTGCCACTTCTGTCTCAAGAAGTGTGAAGTTGGCTTTGGGGAAGTTTTTTATGATGGTTTCCCTAATTGGGGCTGGGGGTAGGATGTGGATGGCTAGGCTGATTAGCTTGTGGTCGGATCTGACCAATGAGGAATTGACCTATGGTGTGGAACACTGGTTTCCCATGTTGGTAATGACCAGGTCTAGGATATTGCTGCCCCTGGTAGGGGTGTGAATAAGATGATCCAAGGCATTGGAATTTATGAATTCTAGAAAACGTTGAGCAAAAGAGTTGGTAGATGAGTAGTTTTCCCAGTTAATGGTGGGGTAGTTGAAATCGCCCATTATTAGGGTGTTGGGTTGTACCCTAATACTTTCCAGTGTATCAAGAAATGAGGAGTGTGAATCCTGTGGCATGGTGGGGGGTCTGTAGCAAGCTACAATTTGGATTGCGGTCTTGCCCAGAGTTAGTTGCACTTGGATAATCTCGGATGCATTATGCTGTGCAACTAACCTGGAGGTGTGGATATCCTTAATGAATATGGACACTCCTCTGCCTTTAGTGCTTCTTTCTGGGTTAGGTGACCAAAAGGTGTGGTACGAATTGAAGCCTGGTAATGCAGGGGTGCTCTCTGGAGCTTTGATCCAGGTCTCTGTCACTGCACAGATGTCAATGTTCTCCATTTTAAGGAGTGCCTCGAGTGAGTGCATTTTGAGGTTTAGACTTCTAGCATTGAGTAGCATTACCCTCTGATTTTGCTTGCTTGTACCTGTTATGGTGGTGAATTTGTCATTTGAACCTTGCCTAAAAAAGGCACTATAGGGGTGGCAAGAGCCTTTGCCAGTATCCAGAATCCTAAGGGCGACAGGTGCAGGCCATCTCTGGCAAAGCATTGTGGACTGTCGATCATGTCATCCCAGGCAAACAAATACTGGATCCCCTTAGAATGACACCAGAAGCTTAGCCAATTGTTGAAGTCAATCATTTTGTCCTTGTACTGTGGTATAATTCTGGGTGATGGCAGGATGCTGCTCAGGGTTAGGGTCATACCTGCCTGGGATACAAGATTGGAGAGCTCCTCCATGTCTCTTTTCATGTAGTCCAGGGAGGTACGTCTCAGGTCATTCACACCAACATGGACAATGACAGTGTCATATTTGTACTTATTGTGGAGTGACCTGAGTGCATGCATTATGTGGTGGATCCTGGCACCTGACAGGCAGCTGACAGTAACTTTCTCCTTGTTTAGTCTAATGAGTGGAACATCAGTGTGCCTGACTATAGAGTCACCTATGACTAGAGTGTTGGGTACGTTGTTATGCCTTATGGGCTGTGGTTGAGTGGCACACTGAGTTTGTGGGCTATGTGTCATTTGGGTTGTGTTGGGGGGTGGAGTTTGCTTGCATTTATGCTTTGGATGTCCCTGATGCTTGGCCAGATTTTTATTGAGAGCCTCCGCAAATGTAGGTGTGTGTTTTGTGTTTTGTGTTTCTATGTGTGTGTTTTGATGGTGTAGGTTTTGAGGGACTATGTGATGTGTGTGGTGTGGTGCACGTGTTTACCTTCTCCTCTTGACTGTCTAGTCCAGTCTTGGGTGAAGAGAGCTTTGCTTCCAGTTTGGCTATATAAGTGCATCTCTCTGAGGTTGTAGTGTTGGGTGGTAGGAGGCGAGGGTTGTCTGTGTACATGAGGCAATTGCTGCATTGCCCCAAGATGCCCAGATTTATCAAGTAGACAGAAGAAATCACTGGGAGCTAACCCTAAGACATGCCTGGATAAGTGCTTATTTATTAAGTACTAAAAACTGCTTTCCACTAGACAAGTGAGGAAAGTTGAGTGCTGTAGTAATTTCCAGCTTATGTAGTGCTTACAATGAGTTCTGAACAAGTGCTGAGTTCAAAGAAACAGCTTTGACTGCTGTAACTAGAAGACTGGCTAGTTATAAGAAACAAAACTAAGCTAGAAGGCTTCCCTCCAACACAGAAGGGCTTGGGGGCTCAGAAGCCTACAAACAGTCTAGACCACTTACCAGGAAAGGAAGGAAACAAGCTTAATTTTTTTTTTGTGATCTTTCCCAGATGCTCTCTTTGTACACAGTAGGAGTGCCTGAAATCAGAATATGATCTCACTGCACTCATTTGAGTGAGCAAATGAGATGGGCCCAGAAGGAGTATCCAAACACAAATTTACAAGAGGGGCGGGCAGTTTCAAAGCCACTAAGATTAACACCAAAACAGAAACAGGGAGAGTGGGTGGGAAAACTAACTGAAGAACAGAGTCAAAACTTCCAGTTCAGTTAATAATCATGCAACACAGTTAAATCAATTTAAATACTGATGAAACCTTACCATAATAGGGAGGCCCTTGTGCCGAACATTTGCAGTGGATTGCAGGAGGAGTCTGAGGGAGATCTGGTGACTGATCTCCTCAGTGAGACTCGGACTAACACCTCAGTGGAAGGGGTAGCAGTGTCCCAGCAGCTATCTCCTACCCAGATTCGAGAAATCCGAGCAGTGTTACAGGAGTTTGGAGATGTGTTCACTGGGAAACCAGGATGAACCCACCTGGTGAAGCACCAGGTGGATACAGGACCCCAACGGCCTATTAGGTAGGCCCCTTATAGGGTGCCTGAGCAAGTCAAACAGACTCTGAGGGAGGAGATACAGGAAATGTTGAAACTAGGGATAATTCAAGAGTCCAACAGTCCCTAGGCCTCTCCAGTGGTGCTGGTGCCAAATAAGGATGGCAGCGCCAGGTTCTGTGTGAACTACAGGAAATTAAATAGTCACACAGAGTCAGATGCTTACCTCATGCCTAGGACAGATGAGGCCCTAGAGCAGTTGGGTGGGTCTAAGTATCTTACAAACATTGATCTTACCAAGGGTTACTGGCAGGTGCCCTTGACTCCCAGTGCTAGAGAGAGGTCAGCCTTTGTGACTCCTTTTGGCTTGTATGAGTTCACAAAGATGCCCTTTGGGATGAAAAATGTCCCAGCAACTTTCCAGAGCTGGTATATCATATCCTAGCAGGAGCAGGAGGGATTGCCCTTGCTTACCTAGATGATATTGCCATCTACAGCCATTCCTGGCAAGAGCACCTTCAACATGTCAGGGAGGTGCTGGGCAGACTACAGAGGGCAGGATTGATCATTAAGCCGAGAAAATGTCAGGTGGGTATGGCAGAGGTCTCCTACCTGGGACTTAGAGTGGGGAGTGGTAAGATCAGGCCAGAACCTGCCAAAGTAGAAGCCATTCAGGCATGGTCTGCCCCTGTTACCAAATGCAGGTGAGTGCATTCTTAGGGACAGCAGGGTACTCCCGAAAGTTCATCCCCAGTTATAGTACCATAGCTACTCCCATCACAGACCTGACAAGGAAGAACAGGCCAGATAAGGTAGTGTGGACCACAGCCTGTGAGGAGGCATTCCAGGAGCTTAAGGAAGCTTTGGGAGGACCCCCTGTGTTAGCCAGTCTAGATTACAGCAAAGAATGTGTTGTGCAGGTAGATGCTTCGAACTATGGGGTGGGGGCTGTACTTAGCCAGATTTCTTCAGAGAGAGAAGAGCACCCAGTGGTTTATCTCAGTGGTAGGCTCCAACCCAGAGAGGAATGCTATGCAGCTGTAGAAAAGGAATGTCTAGCCATAGTGTGGGCACTGCAAAATCTTCAGCCTTATCTGTATGGAAGAAAATTCACTGTAGTGACAGATCACAACCCCATAACATGGTCACACAGAGCCAGCTTGCAAAATGCCAAGTTGCTAAGATGGAGCCTAGGGTTGCAAACATATGATATGTCAGTGCAGCACCACAGTGGGATTAGCAATGCCAACGCAGATGGGCTATCAAGACAGGGAATGGGGTAAGGTATACACAGACAGACCTAACCCTCTCAAGCAATGTTTCTCAAGGGTCACTTGAAAAACTAGTTTTAGTTCTCCAGTGGGGGAGATGTGTGAAGATAGGCGAAGGCTGCCAGCCTAGCCAGATAGAATTTTGTAGATAATTCTGTCATTTGTAAATATTAATATAAGCTACAGGCTTGTTCTCTTAAATGGCAGAAAAATGCTGTTAGATGTGGAACTGCAAAAATATAACAGTGCACTCTGCTGTAACAAAGGTGACAAGTCAGTTTTCTTTTGTCAAAACTCGGAGCCAATATGTCTGGATGAAGGAATTCTGCCTATTGTTTTGAGGCCAGAGTTAATGGCTAGAATTTGTATGTATAATTTCTTTTATTGCTCTGGTTCCTGACCAACTGCAAGATCAAAACAGCTATTAACCTCTGAGAGTCTGTTAGCCTGGGAACCAGAAATAAATTATGTAATCTGAAATGAATCAGTGGTACTGTGTTACCAATTTAAAGACAGAAAGAGTGAGAGCATGAAAGCATTTGTCTTGAGAATATCCAACATCACCAGTGCTGTCTGTTTCTATATGTAAGTAGGATCTTAGACTTTAGTGTTTCCCTTAGAAATAGCTGAGAATTAGGAAGATTAGAATAAGTGTTTTTCTGTGATGTCAGAACTTTTCTACGGTATTATTTTAAACATTTCTCTGTAATCTCTGAACTCTTGACTAGCACTGTGTAGTAAGAAGTATTACCTTGTGTTTTTATTATTTATTATTAAATATTTTTAAACTTTTCAACTGTGCCTGTTTTGTGTAGAGACAATTTAAGCTCTTGAGTACATTGCATATATATATAGTGATAATGTACCAAGTTACTCCAAATAAGCTTTGCTGTTTAGTCACACTTACCATTTGGATAATAATATTGCACAGTAATAATTGGACACCCTTTAATAAGGGCCTTTGAGTAGCTGATAAATATTAGTGGGCAGTAGCAAGTGGTGCTACCATATAGTCTGGGTAAAAGAGGCACAGCTGGATCTCAAAGTGTGTGTGTGCGTGTGTGTGTGTGTGTGTGTGTGTGTGTGTGTGTGTGTGTGTGTGTGTGTGTGTGTGTGTGTGTGTGTGTGTGTCAGCTACTTGAGCAGGGACACGAAGCACTGGTTGGACAGAGAGGGTGCTGAAGGTTTTAGCTTGCCCATTATGCTGAGACCTGGACCCTATACCTGTGCCAGTGGGGAGTCTTATGGGGACCTGGAGAGAATGGGAGAAACCAGCCCCAGACTGACTGTGATCTCTGTGTGATCTTAAGGGAAATTGTTCTTTACTGTGTGTGTATTTATTATCCTTTCCCTATATGGACACCCCTTACTGGTGTTAGTGGTGAGGATCGAGGCTCCTTGATTTCTGGGCCAGTGCACGGGTGTCACACTCCCTTATGCATAAAAGAGATAATGTTTGGAAAACCTGGTCAAAAAACAAATCCCCAACACACCTACACAATTACAAAGTACTCAGAAACCTTACCAAAAAACAAATTAACAAAAACAAGCAAAAATTCTACAACAAGGCCCAAACCAGCCACTACTCTAATAAAAAAAAAAAAAATCTGGAGCACCATCAACAAATCTTTCACCCTGGAAGTCTTACTACCCCTAACCCCTATCCAAATAACAGTCTACAAGAAACTGCCAACCTCCTCAACTACTACTTCATTGACTCAATCTGCAAACTAACTCATTTTGACCATAACACCAATCCCTCTATCACTTCTTCTACTTGTATCAATATAACTCCCTTTTCGCTAAAACCAGTCCCCACTGCCTACATCAAATCACTCCTACTGAAACTAAAACCCTGCTCACCCTCTACAGATAACTAGAACCTTTCTTTCTCAAGCTCACCACTGACTCTATAGCCTATCCTATTTCTATACTAGTAAACAGTTAAATCCAAGAATCCACAGTCCCCAACATATGGAAATCATTCTATACCTTTACATAAAGGTGGAACTCTACTCACCCTTCAAATTTCAAACCCATAGCCATTCTTTCCCCACTTTCAAAAATCCTTGAAAAATACATGCAAACACAGCTTCTCAATTTTCTACTCCAAGAAAACCTTCTGACCGATGCCCAACATGGGTTTCAGCCTAACCACAGTACTTCTAGTGCCCAAATATCCTTCACTCAGAATGTCGCTAAAGCTAGAGACAACAACCAAGTAGTATCCTGCCTATTCCTTGATCTCTCAAAAGTCTTCAATACTTTATCTCACTCTAAGCTATTAACAAAACTATCTGATCTCATCCTCTCCACTTCCACTCTTCACTGGTTCTCCACCTACCTTACCAACAGGCTACAGTCAGTCAGATGGCACACTTCCTGCTCCCCCTTCCTACCTATCTGGACAGGTGTCCAGCACATCTCAATTCTACAGCCCCTTCTATTCAATATCTGTACAAATAACCTCCACACATCCTGCAGCCACTCCGCTCTTATACAATATGCTGATGTCTCTTCTCTCATCTCCTTCTCTGACAACATTTTTCACCTTCACTCCCTTACTCAAAACTCATTCCTTTCTACAGAAAATTGGCTTACAGAAAACAAACTCATTTTAACCCCCCCCCCCAAAAAAAACAAACTGCTTCTCTTCCTAGCAAAATCACTCTCCCATCACAAAACCACCTTTACTATTTCATCACTCGACAACACCATTATCAAAGTAGAATCTCTCACTAAAATTCAACCTTCACATTCTATAGTGCATTAAAAAGACACATCAAAAATTGGGACTACTTTAAAGGAACAAAAAAAATATTTCACTTGCTTCTAAACAATTTCTGGCTCAGACATTCCTCCTTCCCTGCCTACTCGACATCGCTCCAATTCTTACAAACTTACAAACCCCTTTAATAACCAGGCTTGAACAAACATAATAAAATAGCTAGATCTGCCACTTACCAACCTTATAACTCTCACCATTGCCTTGCTCTAAAGAAAGTACTATGGCTTGAATTTTCCCAACAACTGCTACTGTCACAGTTACATATTATATACTCCATACTTAATAAACCTAATGCCTGCCCTTCCATCTCCTCTCTAGTCCTACTAAACCTCCAATCATTCACTCCAGAGTTCCGACCACATCTCCTCAATATTTATAAACCCAACAAAAACATTGGCAAACTCTTATACAAATACTTGAGTGTCCCAAGCTAGGAATAAACCTGCCTCTACTGTAAGAAATATCACACACATTACTAGTTTCAAAAAAGAGCTAAAAAACTTCCTATCAAAGTCATGGTCCTGCTCCTGCCAGAACCCCACATAAATCCTCCCCCCTCTCTCTATCACCCATGCAACTTCTTTCTTTTCTTGCTTTCACAGCTCTAATCTCAATTCTATTTCACTCTAATTGAAATCATATATCACTGTAGAACGGGTCTGTATTAGAACATCGAAGTTTCAGAACTTCGAATGTTCTAATATTGACCCCTATTCAGCAAAAGCTGAAAATAGCGAAGTGACAGAAAACCAAATTCTTTCCTATGGAAAGAATTTGGTTGTCCGTTCCTGTCGCTTTGCTGTTTTCAGCACTGTGGTGGAAAGTTACGGGTTGGGTTCAGGTAAGTGCGCGATTGTGTGGATGTGAGTGTTAGGGTGGGTTAGGTGAGTTAGGGTTAGGGTGTGGGTCAGGTAAGTATGGGAATGTGTGGACGTGAGGGTTAGGGCGGGGTTGGTGAGTTACGGTTAGGGCGCGGGTGAGGTGTGTGTGCGATAGTGACGGACCTTAGGGAAAGGGTTTGGGTTAAGGTAAGTGGGTAGATAGTGGTGTATGTACTGTTTAGTGTAGGGTCTGATGTAAAATTTTAGGTGTATGTGTGTGGATTGATGTTTGTTTGGTGTGCTTGTGTTGTGTGTATGTGTTTTGGAACAGCAAATTTTTTTCCTAGGAAAAAATTTGCTGTTCTGTATGTTCGACGTTTTCAGCGTTCGCTGAATAGGGGTCGAAATTAGAACATTCGAAGTTCTGAAACTTTGATGTTCTAATATAGACCCCGTAGAACACCTACAGTTCTTTTTTCCACAGTTTCTACAGTTTTAAGTAAATATCCTTGCTTATATAGTAACATGACATGTAAGAACATCTGTATTTAAGTTTCTTTATCACCCATTGTCAGAAGAAAAATTCAAGCGAGTCACATCTGCCTCAGGTGATGAAAGTTTCCTTTATTAACTGCTAACGAGATTACAGCAACATGTTGGCCAAGATGATCTCAATCTGATCAGCTTGTTTACTGACATCAACTTTTATACTTTCCTGTTACTAGCCAAAATAGCTTTTGTTACATTTCTGACAGTTGACAGTTGGCTATGAAAAACATCTAGGATCACAAATTACCTCAGAAAAGAATGTTTTACCTGAAATCCACAGCTAGTGTAGAATGTTTACCTCAAAACCACAGTTAGTACAGAATGTTCAAAAAGGTACAGAATACTTAGTTCAACAGTGGTAGCTGGAATTTTCCAGGACACACAGCTTGCCTCAGTAAATTAACTCTTACTCAGCCGTGCGTCCTTTTACCAAGCTTTCATTTAACTGCAGTTAGCTTTCTTTATTCAGAAGTATAGAAAACAGATGTTATTCAAGTTCATAAGCAAACTACATCTATTATAGATAAAGCCCATCTTTAATAAACATGGTTCAATGACCTTTTCTTACCAACACTTCAGCAAATAGCATATTTATTTTGCTAGATGGGAGAAAGAGACCAATAACAGTATGTTTTAAAACTTTTTCTCTTAACATTCCCCCCCTCAAAACACTTTTATTTGTCTTTTTATTTCAGCAATATATGGTAAAAACAAAGTTTTTCTTTGCATACATTACTTCATTTGCAAGACAAACTTTTAAACTTCAAAACATTTGCAAAAGTCACATTTCAATGTATTCACTTTCACCAGTCTGTTGCAACTGCTGGTACATTGTTTTCGTAACAGCAGTATCAACCAGTCTTTGTAGAAGACCTCTGATACAGGGTATACAACAGCAACCACATACCACCACGATAGTCACAGCGACTCCGACGAACACCAGGAAACTGCTGATGAGATGACTCTATTTTCCAAACCACGCTTGTAGAAAGTCTGTGAAGGGATTATTTACCCAGAGTTCTCTGCCAATTCTTCGGATAACATCTCCAAACCTTTCAGAGCTCGAGTGATGCTCCCATCAGGGGCAGTGTTATTCGGAATATATGTACAACAGAAAGTCCCAAACATCCTGCAAACTCCTCCTTCTTTGGCCAGGAGCATATCCAATGCAATTTGATTCTGCCATGCCACCTGCGAAGTGGCCTCCAGTTGTTCAGCAATTCCTTTCAATGCATCTTTGGTATAGTTCACAAAACGCTGCTGGTTATAGTAAATGTAGTTGATCCAGTCCACATTCTTATTGGGTTGAATCCAGACAAAGATGGATGCAAAACCAGCCGCTATTTGGTTTATTGCTTTGTATTCATCAGACACGCCTCTTGGTACGCCAATGCTATCGATGTAGACACTGCTATCGAAGGATTGCTTCGGTGCCTCTCTTTTTCTCTTATTCAACCACCTCAGCTTTATTTCAGGTTCTCTTATGAAATTGCTTGCTGGAACTGGGAAAATGTAGAATGGCAGAATTAACTTTGCAAGTGCACAAGTTCCCTTCCAGGAAATCGTAAGCCTTGATCTGAGTTTGTTGTCTCCACATAACCACCATACGTCTGCCAAACTATGAGTTTGGTTTTCCAGAAATGGATTTTCATTGCCATTCACAGTAACATTGCAATAATTCTGTCCCATATTGCCATAATTCTTTCCTGTGCCATCTCTGGAAATGCACATATATGAACTTGGATAAGAGATTACTGTAGGCGGTTTCTCAACTTTGCTTATGATTGGAAAACGCTGGGTTTCATCTTTGCATTTATCTTCAGTTTAGTTGAAGAATAACTTTAACAGACACGTCAGATTACCTTCAGCTTGCATCAATGGGACTGTCACTAGTTGCTGTTTACCTTCAGCACAAGAAACACAGTTCTCACGATGTGCCTCTCGGGTACTATATCTAACCCAAGATAACCATTCATTACAGTGTACGAATCCCGTCTCGAGTAACAATTGTTCTTCTTCTATGAAGGCAAAATCTGCTTTACTTGTAGTATTTTTAAGGCTTTGCACTTTAAGTTGGAGAGCCCCCAAGGATCAGTTCCAACTGGAAGAGACACTCTGATTCCATAAACTCCTGAATCACTTTCTTGTGGTGACACGATGGTTATAGTAATTACTTCGGTACCTTGGAAATGCGCAATTTTTATTCTTTGTTGCCTGCTCTCATCTTTCTCCTGTATCACTGCACCACTTGTTTCCCATCCATTCACATCTGTTGACCACCAAACATTTGACCAGGATGCACAGTCTCTGTTGCACAAATATTTTGCACGAGTCAAGAAATCATTATTGTTCCATTTAGCACAGTCCAAAATTCCTTCACAAAGTTTCAACTTAAACGCAGTAGTAACACCTGTTTGCATTTGCAGCACCACCATTCCTTTTTCTCTCACAACTGTTCCTTCTCGTATGGACATATTTACTTTCGCCACCAAAATCATCATCACGTAACAGTTCAAGTACCAGTTGAACATGGCCATCCTTCCTTTGTAGTCAGACTTTGCATTCAGGGGTCCGGTGGAGACTGACCAACATCAATGGTAGAAGGAAAAGTCTTACATTTTTTACAGTGGGTGATATGAATCCACAAAGTCCTCTCTGCAATCTTTACAGCCGTAGGTGTTGAGATAAGTACTTGATATGGGCCTTCCCACCTGGGGGATGACCAGTTCTTTCTCTTCACAATTCGGATCCACACCCAGTCCCCGGGTGCCACGCTTAACAAGGCTTCACCTCTGGAATCTGCAAAGGAGTCATTGGTTACAAGAGACTTGACATTTAGCAGCTTCTTCATATAATCCACCAGATCCTCACCCCCCCCCCCTCACGTTCCGCTGGCAACAATCCTTGCCACTGCGGGACGTAATATGGTCTCCCAAACAAAAGTTCAAATGGTGTAAGTCCTTTTTAGGAGGGTGAGATTCGCATGTACTGGAAGGCACGCAGTCCAGGATCTATGCATTTCTGCCATCAGTTTGCGGAGTTTACTCTTCGGGACACCATTGTGTCTCTCCACCAGTCCAGCTGACTGCGGATGGTAAGCACAATGGTACTTGAGATCAATTTGAAACACTTGACCCAACTTCTGAACAATCTGGTTAACAAAATGAGACCCATTATCACTATAAATGCGCCTTGGTAAACCAAATTGGGGAATTATTTCTGTTGTTAAAAGCTTAGCTACTGTGTGTTCATCAGGATGCTTTACTAGAAAAGCTTCTACCCACTTAGAAAAAGCATCAATTATGACTAGACAAAACTTTTTTCCCTCTGAGGGTGTCAACTCAATAAAGTCCATACAGAGTGTGTGGAATGGATATGGAGGGGTAGGGAATGCCTGCTGAGATTTCTTAACTCCCCCCTGAGCATGATACTTTGCATATAATAAGCAAGATAAACAGAATTGCTTTGCATAAGTTGAAAACCCTTTACACCAAAACACCTTAGACACTATTTGAACCATTGTCTGTACTCCTACATAGGCAGGTCCATGGCTAACCAATGCAGCATACCTAAAAAGGTTTGAGGGTAATACCATTTTGCCATCTGATGCCCTATACAACCCATCCTGTTGAGTAATACCATATTTCACCCAACAACATTTTTCCTTCTGTGTTGTCAATGTTTGCATTACATTTAGTGTCTCTAAGTCTAAGAGGTGTCCGGGCTCTAAATCATTGTCATGTAAAAGCAAATCATTTTCTTGAGCTGCCTTTTTTGCAGCCATATCAGCAAGGGCATTTCCCCTGGAGACAGGATCTTTTCTATTGGTATGTGGAACATTTACATATCGCTATCTGAAGTGGTAGTTGCACTGCATCTAACAACTGTAAAATTAAATCTCTGTGATTTATTGGTTTGCCTGTTGCAGTAACCATTCCTCTATTCTTCCATTGTTGGGCGAAAACATGCACAGTGGAGAAAGCATACTGACTATCTGTATAAATTGTCACTTTTTTGCCCTCCCCTAAGGTACAAGCTCGAGTCAAAGCCACTAACTCAGCTGCTTGGGCAGAATAAATGTTTGACAATCCTTTTGCTTCCCAAACTTCAGTTTCTGTGGTGACTGCATACCCTATTAGTGTTTTTCCTACAGTGTCTTTCTTTGCTGATCCGTCTACAAACAAAATGAGATCAGAATCTACCAACGGAATATCCATTAAATCTGGTCGGGGAAGTACTTTGTTATGAATGCTCTCTAAACAAACGTGTGGAGTACGTTCTATTGGAGTCGGCAAAAGTGTTGCCAGATTAAGAGTAGTACATCTTTCTATGGTCATATGTGGCTGTGTCAGCAGCACTGTCATACATGACAAATGTCGACTAGGAGATAAAAAAGTTATCTTATCTTGCAAAAGTATAGTAGCTACTGAATGTGGAACTCGCAATTTTAATGGGTGGAACAAAACTAATGATGCTGAGGCTTGCACTGCCACTACAGCTTGAACACAATGCGGCAATGCCCTTGCAACAGGATCTAATCTGGAGGAATAAAAAGCTATCGGTCTCTGTTTATCCCCATGTACTTGTACCAGAACCAAAGTCATACATCCTCCCTTACAATCAACCATTTGTACAAACTGCTTAGAATAGTTCGGAAAACCCAAAACAGAGGATCCTGCTATCAATTGCTTAATTCTATTAAATGCTTGTATTGCCTTATCTGTCCACTGTATATTACTTTTAGCTGCCATGGGAGTGTCATAGATCAGTGTGGTCAATGGCCCTACTTCTTCAGCATAATTAGGAATCCAACTTCTACAAAAATTAGTCACACCTAAAAAGGACATCATCTCCTGCTTAGTCGTGGGCATAGGTGCTTCAAGAATTGCTTGTTTTCTTTTATTTTCCAATTGTCTGCCTTCCTGCAAGACTAAATAACCCAAGTACTTTACTTGTGCTTTCCACAATTGTAACTTCTCTTTATTTACTTTATGTCTTTGCTCAGCTAAAAAACTAAGAAGGGCAAGGGTATCCTTTTTACAACTTTCCTGCGTGGGTGAGGCCAATAAAATATCATCTACATACAACAGGACCTGGCTTCCCTCTGGGGGAACAAACTGAGCTAAATTCGCAGCCATTTCTTGTGCGAATATTGTCAGACTCTCACAATAACCCTGTGGCAATCTGGTGTATGTGTATCTTTTACTTTGGAAAGTGAATGCAAACCAAAATCTACTCTCCTTGTGTAGTGGTATAGAGAACAAGGCATTGCTTATATCTATGACAGAAAAATATCTGTGCTGAGGTAGTAAATCATTAAGTAATATATAGGGGTCAGGGACCACCGGTGCTCTTGGGATCACAGCTGAATTAACTGCTTGTAAATCCTGAACCAACCTCCATGACCCATCCGGTTTCTTTACAGGAAGCAACGGAGTATTGCAGGGTGAATCTGGGCATTCAACAAGAATTCCTACCTGTTTTAGCTGCTTGATAACTGGCTTAATTCCTTCCTCTGCTTGTTTACTTAACGGGTATTGGTGCTTATGAGGTCTAAAAACCTGACTTTGGAGTTATACAAACTTCACCTGCTGTTTTCATCAGACCCACATCCCCTTTACCTTTTGACTATAAATCTACAGGTAAGGCACTTAACGCACTATCTTCCTCTTGAGTTAGGAGGATTTGTCATGCCACTTGTACTTTGTCATCCCTGAAGTGCACGCTTGGTCGTGCCCAAGTCACCTAATTTAATCTTTGTACCTGGATCTGTTGATCTTTTAACTGACTTTCAGACATTGTGTCCCAAATCGTTACTTTTTTCGCCAAATCTACCCAATGTGTCCCCACTGCTTTAGTAACTGAAACATGCGATCTATAACTTGAGCGATATAAAGAATTCATTTCCTTAGTCAAAGTACAGGTTACTACTGTATTACCTTGCATATCCCAAAACATGTAATTCAAAATTATCCTTGCACACTTGTGCTTAAAGAATTCTTTTTCAAATTCTTTATCCGGACCAAGGGCCTTATAGAACATTGTACAATGTAAGTGCGCCGCAACCTGCGGTGACCCGCTCCTAGATTTACTTAGAGCTAGATTGATCAACTCTGTATCAACCCTCCCCGGGCCATCTGAAATCAAGTCTAGGCTATACCAGTAAAACAAGTCTTGTACTCCCTGTACTACTAAGCCATCCACTAACCTTTTTGCCTCAATACCTTTAGGTGTGGGAATTGCTGCTATTCCAAACACATGCATCAAATCTCTTCCCAGCAAATTAACTGGACAAACTTTTGATATAATTACCCTACACCTAACAGTTTGGTTTGTTTGCGGATCTGTGAACAGTAGAGGATGAGACAGTGGTTCCTTATAAATTTTCCCGTTTGCCGCTTTTACAAGGACAAACTCATCTGTTTTGCAGTTCGGAGGCAGAACTGCTGGACCCAAAAGTGTACGCGATGCACCTAAAGCACATAAAAACTCCACTTTCTGTCCCTCAACCAAAAACTCTATCATGGGTTTCTGATCTAGATGCATAGCAATACCTAAATTTGCCAGGTTTATGACTTCACAGTCACAATCCCGCCCTTCCATTAGAGTGTTCTGACATTCATCGTAGAGAGTGTCTGCCTCTTCACTATCCCCATAATGAAGATGGCGCCTTTCTTTACTATCATATAGTCATGCGAAGCCCTTGTTCGTAAGCTGTGGGGGATGTTGCCACTCTTCACAGTCGGCAGCGAAGTGCCCACGTCTACCGCATTTAAAACATTCTCCACATTTTAACCTTTCCCTATAGGCTGAATGTCCACCCGGTTCATTTAACGTGTCCCATTGTGGGCCCCCACATTTTTTTACGCCACTATGGCACCCTTGCCCCCTTTGGTCCTGTACTAAGAATATACCACCATCATCCCCTACTGCCAACACTTGTACTTTCTTTTTCTTTTTTAGATTAAAATGTCGCTCAGCATGCCGTGCATATTCAAACAAAGGTTGCAGTCTACATGTTCTGTGATCTACCATGTGCTTAGTAATAAAACTACTTATCGGAGCCTTACAACCTTTAAGGAAAGCATTCTTTAATTGCTGTTCATACGGACTATCATTAGTCTGATCCTGCAGAATCATCATTCCACAATGGTTATTGAACACTTCTGTCAGTCTTACAATATAATGATCTACAGATTCATCATCATTTTGGAGGCACTGATTTATTACTGTCCAATCTGCTCTTGGATGCCACTTATCAGAAATTCTCTTTAACAGATCAGTGACTCGCTTATCTAACACCCCAGAATTATGCTTTAATGTAGTGCCGTCATCTGCCTTACATGTCCAAGTACCACAAACTAAGTGCCAATCTGGACCTAAGATTTGTCGCAATACTTGTTCTACTTCTAAACCATTTAAATGATAACTTAAACGCATACCAACTATGTCCTCAGAAAACTTTTGAAAATTAACCTTGAGGTGAGGAATACCATCTGTAGATCGTTTTATATCCTCTCTAGCCCACGGACGATAAACTAAAATAGTTGGTTCTTGTCCAACATCTCCTGCTTGTGGGTTTGCAACTTGTATTAAGGGAAGAGCATCTGAATGGTCAGAAAGTTTAATAGTCCAACGTCCTTGCCCTGCTGGTCCTGACCTTAACTGCATAGGTTGGTCTACCTGTTGCAAAGCAACTTTAGGTACTACGGGAATTTGTGGGTAAATTGGAGGGGTCACAACATTTCCTTGAGCAGCTAATAACCCACCCTGCTGTACAGATCCCACATCTTCAGACTGATATTGAGGAGGTTCCCCGGTATGGCAGCAGCAATTTCACCATACGGTGGGGCGGTTGCCTGCCTTTGTACTGCACAAACTGTGTGCTCATCCTCCTTATCTAAAAATAAAGCTACTTTTCCACTTGGCACCAGTGATCCCTTTTGATTTATTTTCTTTTTCCTGACACTGTTTTTCTTTTATAGCTCGTTTATTTGCTTCTTCTAACCATTTTTGTGCTTGGGGAAATCCCAATTGTCTTTGCTTTTTAGTTCTAGTTTCTGCATCCTTTTTCAAATCTCTAACCAATTTTGCACAGGCATTCTTATTCAGTGTACCATCAAAATCATATTTCAACTTCCACTTTCTCAAAAATGTAACATTATTTTTGTTTAAACTTTTCATATACTTAGCATCAACATTTAAACAGGCATCACTCTCACACTTGCAGCAACTTGAACCCATGTTTTCCTAGATTTCTTATTTTAGGGCTGTATATTTCAGGACTGCATCAAAATTATTTTTACAGGGCTTATTACAAAATGGGGCTATCTTAACGAGGATTCTAACAAAATAACAGGTAATCCTAACAAAATAATCTTAACAATTATTCCTACCCACCCTTAACTAAAAATAAACCCCCCTGCCGACAAGGTTAAATTAAATTAAAAGAAAATTGTTTTCATCCTACCTGAACCAGATGAGACTCCGTTTCCCCTTTTGGTTCGGAAACTGTCCCTCAGATAGGGATCAGAGAGCGGCCGGCCTCTTTCCAATGACAAATCAGTCGGAGGGCTTTCCATCGAGAGAATCTTAAGATGAAAAACCCTCACCTGCGCAGGTTTTTCGGTCTCTCTGTCGGTCTGATCCGTATCTTCGTAGAGGTTTCCGGTCCGAAGGGCCAAAATGTCAGAAGAAAAATTCAAGCGAGTCACATCTGCCTCAGGTGATGAAAGTTTCCTTTATTAACTGCTAACCAGATTACAGCAACATGTTGGCCAAGATGATCTCAATCTGATCAGCTTGTTTACTGACATCAACTTTTATACTTTCCTGTTACTAGCCAAAATAGCTTTTGTTATATTTCTGACAGTTGACAGTTGACTATGAAAAACATCTAGGATCACAAATTACCTCAGAAAAGAATGTTTTACCTCAAAACCACAGCTAGTGTAGAATGTCTACCTCAAAAACACAGTTAGTACAGAATGTTCATAAAGGTACAGAATACTTAGTTCAACAGTGGTAGCTGGAATTTTCCAGGACACACAGCTTGCCTCAGTAAATTAACTCTTAGCCGTGCGTCCTTTTACCAAGCTTTGATTTAACTGCAGTTAGCTTTCTTTATTCAGAAGTATAGAAAACAGATGTTATTCAAGTTCATAAGCAAACTACATCTATCATAGATAAAGCCCATCTTTAATAAACATGGTTCAATGACCTTTTCTTACCAACACTTCAGCAAATAGCATATTCATTTTGCTAGATGGGAGAAAGAGACAAATAACAGTATGTTTTAAAACGTTTTCTCTTAACACCCATGCAACTTCTTTCTTTTCTTTTTTCACAGCTCTAATCTTACTTAATTCTATATCACTCTAATTGGAATCATATATAACTGCAGAACACCTACAGTTCTTTTTGCAGCTACAGTCTAAGCTTTTATCTTTAATTATATAGTTACATAACATATGTGAGCATCTGTATTTCAGTTTTTTTTTGTATCTACTTTTCAATGTAACTTTACTTGTATATAACTGTTTTAATTTGTTCTAAACGCTCTATGTAATTATCTGTTTTTAGTTCAATCAATGCTCTAAACTATCTGCGTAAACATCTGTTCTTAGTTCAGTCAATGTTCTGTTCTAGTCTATGTGACCACCCATTTTTTATACTATTGTTAGTCTCAAAAGTACATTCAGGATTTTTTTTGTATTATATTGTACTGGGGCTTTTCTCCTCGGGTGTCTACTGAAAATGGGTTTTTGGCTCAGCTGGACTAACCCGGTTAACAAATGTCAAATAAATAAATACATTTTCACAACCTGTTATTTGTTTTAAACCATTTGATGGATTTGAAATAAATCACTACCTCTGTCAGAGTGAAAGATGCCCTTTATCAATACAGTTCACGTTTAATTAACTGTTTATTTCCAAATCATGGTACAAAACATTGGACATTAAGACAAAAATGAACAAGCAAAAAATTATTAAAATGTTCAATAATATCGGGAACAATTATACTTCTGAGAATACATAAGTATATAACCAATAAGACAAAGCAGACATGAATAAATAACCAAAAAAAAGGAGAAAAATAAACTGCAGATTACAGATGACAGTGTTAAATGTCCATTCATATAAACTGCTGGAGCAAATGAATGCAGTCAGCACTCCAGCTAAACTGGCAGGCATAATATTGTCAATATTCATTATCAAATTTTAGTGGACTCCAAGAGACAAGTCCATACAAATGTAATGTCATCAGCAGGCAGGTACACGTGCAGTACTAGGACTATCCAGTCCCATGCTCAAATTTAAGGATACAGTCAAAACAGGCTCTGAGATTGCCAACAGCTTCACAACAATATGAGAGAAAACACCAGCTAAACTAGATCCTACAATAAAGGCCATCTGTCCTAAAAGATGGTTCCTGAAAAATACCAGAATGAAAAGTCTTGGCTCTTGGATCACTCAGTGTCCCTCAGAGGCCACAATGGCCCTGAATTTTTTAAACAATCCTGGGTGACAAAACCAGAGGACAACAAAGGAATGCAGATAGCCGATATTTAAATGCTGCTATAATACCAAAGGCTGGAGAACAACCAAGTTCCAGGATCACCCAAAGAGACAGCTGCAACAATATACAATGCAGTAGAAACTTAAGCTAAAGTATTCGACCAGCAGGAATGGTGTACTGCATATCATTCATCAGTAGTTAAAACAGAATAAATCCAGGACAGCCATAAAAATCTAAACCTCAGAGAGATGGATGAATGATGCTAAATAAAATAGCATAAATGTCCATAAAATTAATCCTTGGCAGCCATCTTCCATATTGGACAAACTCGTTGAACTATGTGACTTGCTTGAGTTTTCGTGCGTGAGTGCGTGCACGCTTATCTGATCCCTCCAAAGCCAACAGAAAATATTAACTCATACAGGTTAATGCTTTGTATGATCATTTTGTACATAATCAAGGATGAACTGATATGGTAGTGAAATACCCTGCTCTGTTTAATGCCGACAGCAACTCCACGTGTTACAGCATCGTAAATCCATTTACTACAAAATGCACCAGTAATAAAATTTCAGGTTGAAAATAGTAGGTTAGCAGGGTAAAAAAGCGAGGCAAAAATCGAGGATGCTCTGCAGTATTAGGATTAACCAAGACTGTACACCGAGCCGGCTTTGCTAAAAATCTGATTTGGGGAGTAGTGGCATTCCACCAAACCCAATAGCCTCTTTGAAGTTTAGGTTTACCTTTGGAGAGAATAAAAAAGGCCATAGTAAAACAACTGTCAAGAACAAATTCATGTAGCATTGGTAAATACACATATGTATGGCATCCTAAATGCTGTATCTTTCGGCTTTTATTTATTTATTTTATTTATTTATTTATTTATTTTACATTTGTTGACCGGGCTAGTCTAACTGGATACATGTCCATTTTCAGTAGAGGCCCGAGGAGAAAAGCTCCAGAAAAACATTTATACAAAATAAAGATTAATATTGGAAAAATACATTAGCAATTTTAAACATTGAAAAACATAGTATGGAGGGAAAAAAAAATAAAATATTAAAATTCTATGCAGACCTTTGTAAACAGGAGTGAAATAGGAACGTTGAAGAGGAAGTAGGTAGAAGAGAGGAGAAGTCCTAGAGCAAGGAAATGAGAATCAGTAAACTACATTAGTGTGGTAAAAAGTCAAAGTGGACCCTAGGGAGTAGCAAGATAGACGTGAAGGAGGAGGCAGTTAGTCAGGGTTTGTACAGGGGCATATCCAGTGAGATTTTAGGTGAAGTTTGAGTCTTAGTTTAAAGAGAAAGGGATGGTATTTGAGTTAAGTCTGTTGGTAGGAGGTTCCATTGTTTCCCAACAGTATTTGAGAAAATGCTATCGCCTGACAAGTTATTAGACTTCATAGTACAGACAAGTAATCTAGCAGAGGAACGAAGTGAAGTTAGATTTGTGTATGGGGTGATAAGGTTAGTGAGAATCGGAGTATTTTTAGGTTGATAAAAGATTTTATGAGCAATGATGAGTTGAGAAAATGTTAGTAAGTTAGGTAATTCAAACCAGTTTAGTTGCTTAAGATTAAGACAATGGTGTGTTTTGTATGGGTTGCTGGTAGCAAACCTGGCGATATTGTTATAGGCATGAGAAATTTTTGGAGGTTAGTTCTTTTAAATTAGTATAAATAGATGAAGCATAGAGAAGTGTAGAGATTAAGTGAGAGTGGGCAATGGTGGTTCTGGCTTGAGGAGTAAGGAAAGGTTTGATTCTGTATAAGGAACCAATTTTTCTGTTCACTGCTTGTATGGTGTTGTTAATGTGAATGTCATAGGAGAGGTTGTTGTCGATAGTCACTCCTAGCAGTTTGGTAGATTGTTCAGGTGTTATCAGGGTGCCTTTGCTAGATACAATAGAGAGATCAAGAGGTGGGGACCTATTGGTAGGTGGAAATAGTAGCAGCTTGGTTTTTTTGGCATTGAGAAGAAGGCAACGTTTTAGGAACCATTCTTCAACCGTTTTAAATACCTTTTGGGTTATGTAGTGGAGGTCTGAGGTGGAGTTAGCGGAGCATATAAGTGTTGAATCGTCGGCATATTGAATACAGGTGGCCTCAGGGACTGCAATGTGAAGGTCGTTGATAAAGAGAGAAAACAGAAGAGGTCCTAGAATTGAGCCCTGGGGACTCCTATGGAGACTGGTAGAAGGGATGATAGTTTATTTTGCCAGACAACTGCTTGTTGCCTATTGTTAAGGTAAGATTTGAACCATTGGATAGCTGGGGGTCGAGGCCAGAAGTTCTAGGGTATTTATTAGTAGGGATGGTTGACCATATCAAAAGCCTTTGACAAGTCGATGAAGAGCAGAAGAGAGGTGCTATTATTACGGTTTTTATTGATGGTATCAGTGAAGGATAGAAGGGCGGTGGTGGTGCTGTGAAATGGCCTAAAGCCATGTTGGCAAGTAGCCAAAATATTGTGCTTCACTAAGTGGTTAAGTAACTGATGGTGAATACATTTTCCATGACTTTAGCTAAGGGAGAAAGAAGAGCTATTGGTCTGTAGTTGGAATAATCAGTGGATTTTCCACCTTTATGAAGTGGGATGATATGGGAGACCTTCCAAATGTCTGGGATGATACCTTCATTAATGGTTCTATTTAGCAGGATGGATATGGGAAAGGCAATGGAATTTGCTGCTATTTGCAGGTACTCAGCAGGTAGTAGGTCTGCTGAGGGGGAAGAAGGTTTAAGCTTTATGAGGATTTTATAGATAGAGTTAGTAGATATGGGGTGAAATGTGAAAGTTGGTAGGGTTATAGAACTATGGGAAGTTAGGTTCATATTATCAGAAGAAAGCTGGCTAGCCAAGGACTGGATCATCTCTGTAAAGTAAGTGTTGAAATTATTCGCAGTTTGGAGTGGGGTCGCCACAGCGGAACTCTGGTCCGCTAGTGATTGGCAGTAGATTTTTATGTACCGAGTTGCCAGCCCTGACGCACAACCTTCAACGAAGGTACGCCCATTCACGCATGTCTCCACACAGAAGACACTTTAGCTGAGAATCGAACAGGACGTCTTATTGGGAGGCGACAATGCTACCGCAGCACCACCACCGCAGTACTTACAGTCAGTGGACCCTTTCATTCTTTCTTTTCTCTTCCAGGCCCACTTTAAAGAAAGTAGGAGACCACAAAAAGCACTGAACGTAAATGTAGTAAACTGGACACGGCACCTTTCTATCTTCTAAAGCAAGAAATCTGGGCAAAGCCATAAATAATGAGGGACAAATGCTCAAAAATAGAGGCACTTTTTGAAATATTGCTCATATAAACTTAGAAAGTTGATAGAATAGCAGCTTTTTTTGGTCGCATGAATTTTTCTGAAAGTATGAAGTCTGAAATTCAAATGTCTGTTATTGAGTTGCCAGAAAAAAAAAATCAGTTTTATTTATAAACAATGGGCCAAAATATGACGTAAAATCCGGACATTCTGTGAAAATCTGTACAGTTGAGAGGTACGTGAGAGGGTGTCTTTTGGTATGTGGTAGGACAGGGGTGTGCAACCTGCGGCCCTGGAACTGCATGTGGCTCTTCCACCCCTCTGCAGTGGCTCCCTGTAGCTTTGAAAAATAATGGCCACTCTACCGCACAGCACGCATACATACTGAGAGTGATTGAGCGATGGACTTTAAATATTGTTCTTAGAAACTTGCCAGTATAACATGGTTTCTGTTGCCATGCACTGCACACACAATGAGAGCGATCAAACGATCCCCTGGCAGCAGCATCATCTTCTGAAAGGTTTCCCTATCTCTCATACCGCTCAAAGTTTTACCACAAGAAGTCTGAACAAAGCCACAAATAAAGGGAAACAAAGAAACAAAAATAGGGACAGATTTTAAATATTGCGCTTATAAACTTAATTAGTTTATATTTAGTATTATAACTATATACAAAACTTTATATGCTGTGTTATCTTCATTTTAGGGGTCAAATAGATTTTTTGGCTCCCGGTGTATTTTATTTGGTGGGAGAGGGGCCAAAAATGACTCTTTTGATAGTGAAGGTTGCAGGCCCTGTGGTAGGACGTCCAAGCACTTGGAGAAAACCCATATGGGCAGAGGAATGATTTTCAGTCGGGAATCGAACCGCTCTAAGAACTGATATATCTCTCAACCGTTCAGATGTTCGTAGAATGGCCATATTTTTGCACATTTTTGTTTGCTCTATTTAAAATTTTTGTTTTCTAGAAAAAAAATGTTGAGGATTGAAGTCACTAAATAATGACAAACACTTCAGTTTCATACCCCACAGAAAAATGTATGCCAATGCGAAACCTATTATTCTAGCAACTTTCTATGTCTATAAAAATAATATTTAAAATTCGTCCCTATTTTTGGATCGTTATTCCCTCATGATCTTTGTCCAGATTTCTTGAGCTGAGAGTTATGACTCAATGCCACATTTTGGTGGTGAGAGTGTCATAGGGTTGCCACCTGTCCCACTTTGCGAGGGACAGTCCCTCTTTGGGCAGTTGTGTCCTGCAAAAAAATTGAAAAAATGTCAAATATCCTGAGATTTTAGGACAAAATTATTTCCTATATCTTATGTAATAGTTGCATAAAACAGTTATCTCTATCTGAAACACCTAAATGTTATTAGAAACAGAATAAGGAACTAAAATGCTACAAGAATAAGCTTTTATTTAGGCAAAAATGTGAAGTTCTGTCCTTTGCACTGATCGTGGGTATGTTTTACCCTGCAAAATTTGACGTTTGTACCAAAAATGTCCCACTTCGGGCATTTGAAAAGGTGGCAACCCGAGCAGTATGACAGCTCACGTACCTCAACTCAAAACATGTTGTAACTACATTTCCCAGAAACACTTGTGACCGCTGTTATGGTAACGCCTTTATGGGCATTTAGTGCAGAGTGCGGAAGCTGGTAGGTGGTAACGGAGGGTAAGTGAGTTACTTCATGACAGATTTTTTTTTAGTTAATTCATGTTAATGCAGAATACAAAGTGTGAGCTGTGGTCACTTAGTGTTCTTTGAAGAAGTCCTCTATCAGAATCTCAAATGCGTCTTATTTTAGAGATTTACACGAGCTTCGTTTTTCCTTGTGTTTGCCAGTCATAAAAGACGTTTTGCTAACTTTTGCTTCGTGTCAGCGAAAGTTTTACGAGGGTATTTTTTTGTTAAAAATGTTCTCCTACTTTGTTTAATTTTTTAAGCAGTATTACACATATAGTGAATTGGTTTATGGGTAATAATACATTTAAGTAGCCTAGGCTTCTCTGTTGCTGTCTAGGTAAAATAGTGTTTGGTAATTGTGTTCATTTCAGTAATCTGCGGAGGATTATAGAACCGGTTGAACTGGAAGATGTAGTTTTTCAAAGCTTAAAATTTCTAACACACCCAACAGTAACAGCAGAACAGACACGTAAAAGAAGCAGTTGTATGTAGCTGACCCGCTTAGGACAACGTACATGTAATAAGATTACTGGAACTGAGTGACTTGTGACTCAGAATCTTACATGTACAGTAGTTTGAAATTTGGGTTTATATGCTCTCATGTTAGGTGGCGGCCACGGTGGTGCAGCGGTTAGTGTTGCCGCCTCACAGCAAGAGGTTCTCTGGTTCGATTCTCTGCTGAGGTGCCTTCTGTGCAGAGTCTGCATGTCCTCCCTGTGGTCGCGTGGGTTTCCTCCGGGTGCTCAGGTTTCCTCCCACATCCCAAAGACATGCAGTAGGTGGATTGGACACTCTAAATTGGTCCTAGGTGTGTGTGTGTGTGTGTGTGCCTTCTGTGGAAGGTTGGGTGCCAGGCTGGCAACTCGACACCATAAAACTCCACTGCCAATCATGAGCAGACAGATAATCCGCTGTGGCGATCCCTAACAGAAAAGCCGAAAGAAGAAGAAGATGCTCTTATGTTAGGTTTGGCTAATGAATGTGGGTAAGAGGATGATATGATCTCTCCAGCTATCAATTTAAAATTGCTATGCTCTGGGGGCTCCATGTAATAGTTTTAAATGAATATCTCTGCTACAGCAGATGTTTCTTTGCACACTGCTGTTTTCTGAAATTCATTATAGCATCTTACTGCTCTTTGCATAATGATAAATTCTATACAACTTGCAGCCAATCTACATTAGGCAGAGCTCCTCACTAACACTTTTCAAGAGAAACCTTGACTAGTGGATAGGAATCAGAAGGTTTACCCCGGGGATCACTTCAGTGGCTGTGCTGGACAGAGGCACAGGGAACTAATCTAAGGGGACGGCGAAAGCCAACACATTCTGGCTAGGCTTATAAATGCCTTTGGGCAGATAGCCTAGTACCTACTTTGAACCTAATGTAACTTGAATCTGAACTTAAGAGAAGCTTTGGAACTTCTTTGCTACTCTAATATCCTGGAAAGAAAACTCCTCTCCCTCCTAATAAGCTAAATTTTATGGGGGTTTATTGCATGTTATTTCAGCGATAATGGAGAACACTGGAGTGGAATAGTGTCTTTACATGCTGGTGGAAGTGTTAGGGCAGAAGTGTAGTTGTAGGCATGATCACTGCTGTCATAACATTTTAAAACCTGATCCCAAAGGCACTCTCTTTTTTTTTTTTTTAAATGGTTGGCCGGGCTGGTATGTGGGTACTTGTTATTTTAAAGTAAATTTCTTATGATGATAACATATAGCTTGTAGAATTCTGTTTCCATGTAGAAGTTGACATGCTTTGTTTTAAGTATTGTGCAACTCAAAGATTAGTTAAGCATGTGAGATCAGTTTCATTTAAGGGAATAACAGAAAATGACATGCTATAAGATAGCTACTCTTTCAGGCAGTTAGATAAGTGGGCATTGGTCCTTCTTTCAAAATTTACTGAAAGTGCTTTGAGTGTGGGGAGTTTACATCCAAAAGGCACGGCTCACCTCAAGTGCTGTTTAATGTAGGGCTTGCATTAAAAACAAACATTCAGGAGGCTAGTACACTAGGTTAGATGAAGTCAGTGCTTCCTTTTGAAAACACCATTTATGAGGTCTCGACTACTTGCAGTGCTGTCAGTTCCCTTCTGTGAGGAAATTCTGTTAATTAGTATAACTGAGTAATGTTTACAGCACTAATGGAGAAGACTGCACTGAGCATAAGTCATGTTCATATTCTTAAACGTGAGGTATGCTTATTCCAGTGTTGTCCACTATCATTATTTCGACATGGGACGGGCAAATCCACCGAAGACTCATCCCTTGTTTCAGTGCAGTTTTGTACACCAGCCTGTAATGGAAGCAGTGTTGTAATTTTCTATAGAAGTTCTGATACTGATCAGTAGCCTCAGCATTCTTAATGATCCAAACTAAGGTTATGTTTTCTCTCTGGTGCTTACCTTTGTACAAGAACACGTAATTGAATAACACCTTACTGGCCATTCATTTTTTCAACCTCCAAGTAGTGGGGATAATGATTGAAAGACTGGTTGACAGCTTGTTATACTGTTCTGTTCTTTTGTACCGGTCCTAAATCTTGAAAGAGAAATGTATTTCTTTTTAGTCTAGTCTGTAATGTAACATGTAGTCTGTTAATAGGCCAAAATCAGCTATGTCTGCTGTTCCAAGGGACATGCATCACTTGTTTTTAATGATTTGTTTGATTTTTATTGACTGTTTTACTCAATTGGAATGGCCTAATATCTTGGAACACCGAAGGTGGTATTTTGTACTGACTAGAGGTAATTTGGCTGGGATAGCAGGGAAATCCCCCTCATCGTAATAAGAGACATTTAACCAATACAGCTAGAATAACTCTCTCCCATGCATTTCTCCTTCCCACCCTTCTATGTAGCTGTCGATTATTCACAAACCTTAACTCCACCTTCATACCAAAACTTGAAACTACCTGTAATAAGGTTGCCAGGTTTGCTACTAACCAACCCTACAAATCACACCATTGCCTATCCCTTAAACAGTTGGACTGGCTCAAATTCCCTCATCTGCTCCTTCTACATCAACTCCAAATTATCCACTCCATCCTCTATCTACCATCCTCCTGCCCTAGTCTCTCATCTATTATGTCTAAATATTCCCCTACCAGGACACTACGTAGCTCAGACGAGGACTTCCTACAGATTTATAAACCCAAAACAGGATGTTTACTATATAACAACCCTGTTGCAGCTTGGAACCAACTACCCCAAGAAATTAGGTCCCTTGACCATACCAAGCACTTCAAACTAGCCACTCACAGATACTTAAACAAATGGTCCTGCCACTGTAGTCATCCTCCATGACACTACCCTGTCCAAGCTTCTAATACCCCCTCCTTTTTTCTTTCCATCTTTTTCTTCTCCCTATTTTTTTCCTCATCTTCCGCTCCCTATCTAATAAACTTAGACCCCTCTGTTTCTATGTTTAACTACCTAACCCTATGGTACGCCATTTGTACATGTATTGTATGTAGCTAGACATGTAGCAAGACTGCTTTATACCTTTCAAGACATTGTACCAAAGTGTTTTTCTGAATGTTTTATTACATTATACCCTAGGGCTTTTTTCAGTATGATGTATTGTAAATGTTGCCTCTGTATATGTCTAGTTCTAAATGGTAGTGTCGTAACTGTCTGTAATTACATTTTATATAAAAACTCACTGCAGAGCTTTTCTCCTCGGGTCTCCACTGAAAACGAGCCAAATGCTCAGCTGGACTAACCCGGTTAACAAATGTAAAATAAATAAAAAAATCTTTTTGCTAAGTACCTTGGAATCTTTTAAGTTTGTATGTAGGACTAGAATTTGACGATCTTCTACTGACAGGAAACTGTTACACTAAGATGATTTCTTTCCTAGTAACACACTGAGATTGTGTAAAAATACTTTTTCCTGAATAAAACTCCCTAAGCTCCCAACTGTGATAGCACAATACCACATGATGTGAGGAACACTTTTGTGTTCTGACCTGGTATGAATACTTGTGTGTGAATGCACACACATTTCCGTCTCACTTATCTACAGTTTGTATTTTATGTTGTCTTAGAATTGTACATGAAGACATTTTCTTTCAGTTCAGACCCTCCATGCTCATTCTAAAACCTATTTCAGCTTTCTTAGTGAGTCAGTAGCAAATTAAATAATGGTGTGTTATCATTGTGACATCCCACACATTCTTGGTAAACCACTTATGTTGAACTGTTACTGGCCTAGTACCTACCTATGAACCTATAAGGCTTGCAAGGACTGTTTGTGACTTTTTCAAATGTTCCTTCTAGCTTTTCTCTGATGCTGCTTTGTGTTTGGCAATTAAGTAGATATGTATTGCATTGAATTGTTCTTTGAAGGATTGCATTTCTTGTAGATGCCTGACAGTTTTTACATGCTGGCTTCATCTTTTGCCCCTTTTTGACTATATTAATTTTGTGGCAGGGGATCCTTTTTTTTTTCTATGGCAGTAAAGCACATTATGTGCTTTCCTAAAGTTGCAGCAGTTGAAATATGGCCTGTGCTTTACTTATAACCTTAAGTATTGAAGTGTTCACATTTGCTGTTTATAGATTCTTTGAGAATTTTTTAAACAATACAAAAATCAGCTTTCTGCCTTCATAAATCTCCAAACCAGCCTGACCTTTGAATCAGAGGTTCAGATGTTGGTGCAGTTGACAATACTCTTTCGCTGTACAGGTGTGGTTGCCATTTATGTCGTGTTATGACAAAACTGAGCAAAGGTCAGAATCTACAATAGGACTTCACCTGCCCTAGATATACACAGCTGTCATAAGAATATTTAAATCTTTTGCTTTATTAACTCGAACAGTGTGTGTGGATATTTGAGCTTTTTATTGGGTTCAGTTTTGCAACCTAGCTTTCCCTTTGTTCATTTGCATTTTCAGCTTGGATGAAGTTTCTTTATTATCCAGCATTGCTGTTTGTCAGACTGTTTTGCATTACTGGATGGGGCCTCACTATGTGTTAATAGTATAAAGCCAAGCAAGAACTGTGTACCTTTTCACTTGCAAGAAAGCTTATTATAAAATATCTCCTGGCCTAACATTAGGAAGGTTAGAGAGAAGTCTTCGTGTTTGGAATGCTGTGCATTGTGTAGTCTTACACACATGAATGCAAGATATTTGATTTACAGAGGTTCTGAATTGACTGCAGCAGCCTTCTCGTAATGTAGATTGCAATGAAGAATTAATATAGTTTCTATAAAGTCGCAAGAATGTGTGGACACTACAGCGTAGCAAACATTGTACTACAGTGTTTAATACAGTAGAATTGTTAGCATAAGATGAGCTTTACACTCATTTTGATTTTGGTTTCTGAACATGCTGCACACTTCACTATTTGCTCTGTCCATTCAGATATGTTAGGCCAATAAAGACCATTACTTTCTTTATTCCTCCTCCTGCGTGGGTATGATTCATGAGTTCACTTAAAATGGCTTCTTGCAGATAGGAATACACTGAGCTAATCGGAGGAAGTCTGAGGAAGGGCTCTGAGCCAACTAATCTGTGATCTGTAACATTGTGTCCTGTTTTTTGCTTATTTCTGAATTATTTATAGCACTTTTATTGTCTGCATATACTTTGCTAGCTAGTTTCACTGTGTGTGAGGTATTAACTAGAAATTTTCTACAATTGTTAAGCATTTGGTTGGGTTTGTTTGTTCTGATTTTTTTTCTCACTCTCCCTCCCTATTGGTATCCTGTTTTTATACTTGGTGGCTTTGCAGTTGCCCACCTCTACTGTAAATTTGATCTGGGACACTCCTCCCAGTCTAGTGTCATTATCTCATTCTACCTAATCCAGGGAGAACATTTGAGAAGGCCAATCCAGTTAGTTTCTGCTCCCCCTTTCCCCTTTCAACTTTACAAAAAAAAAAATTTTTTTCAAAGCTTGTTTCCTGCCTTTCCTGTAAGTCGTCTAGTCCAGATACAGATTTGCTGTATCCAGGACTGTTTGTAAGCTTCTGAGTCCCCAAGCCTTTCTGTGTTGGAGGGAAGCCTTCTAGCTTAATTTTATTTCTTAGAACTAGCCAGTTTTCTAGTTTTAGCACTCAAATCTGTTTTTTTTTAGCGCAGCACTTGTTCAGAAGTCATTGTAAGCACTAAATAAGCTACAAATTATTACATCAGTCAACTTGCCTCACTTGTCTTGAAGAAAACAGTTTTTAGTACTTAGACATGCCTGGATAGGTGCTTATTAAGTGTCAGCACCCGGTGATTTCTTCTGTCTACCTGATGAATCTGGGCATCTTGGGGCAATGCAGCAATTGCCTCATGTACACGGTCAACTCTCTCTTCCTATCACCCAACACTACAACCTGTGAGAGACGCACTTATGTAGCCAAACTGGTGGGCATCTTGGGGCAATGCAGCAATTGCCTCATGTACACGGTCAACTCTCTCTTCCTATCACCCAACACTACAACCTGTGAGAGACGCACTTATGTAGCCAAACTGGAAGCAAAGCTCTCACCCAAGACTGGACTAGACAGTTAAGAGGAGAAGGTAAACACTTGCACCACACCACACTCATCACATAGTCATTCAGAACCTACACCACCAAAACACACCCATAGAAACACAAAGTACACACCTACATTCACGGAAGCTCTCAAAAAAAAATCTACCCAAGCAACAGAGCCCTCCAAAGCCGAAACGCAAGCAACCTCCACCCCCCCCCAATACAACCCAAATGACACATAGCCCACAAACTCAGTGTGCCACTCAAGGCATAACAACATACCCAACACTTTAGTCATAGGTGACTCTATAGTCAGGCACACTGATGTTCCACTCACCAGGCTAAACAAGGTGAAAGTTACTGTCAGCTGCCTGTCAGGTGCCAGGATCAGCCACATAATGCATGCATTCAGGTCACTCCACAACAAGTACAAATATGACTCTGTCATTGTCCATGTTGGTGTGAATTACCTGAGATGTACCTCAATGGACTACATGAAAAGAGACCTGGAGGAGCTGTCTGATCTTGTAGCCCAGGCAGGTATGACTCGAGCCCTGAGTAGCATCCTGCCATCACCCAGAATGATACCACAGTACAAGGACAAAATGATTGACTTCAACAATTGGCTAAGCTTCTGTTGTCATTCTAAGGGGATCCAGTATCTGTCTGTCTGGGATGACATGATTGACAAACCACGATACTTTGCCAGAGATGGCCTGCACCTGTTGCCCTTGGGATTCCGGATACTGGCTAAGGCTCTTACCACCCCTGTAGTGACTTTTTTAGGCAAGATTCAAATGACAAATTCACCACCGTAACAGGTACAATCAAGCATAATCTGAGGGAAATGCTACGTAATGCTAGAAGTCTAAACCTTAAAATGCACTCACTCGAGGCACTCCTTAAAATGGAGAACATCAACATCTGTGCAGTGACAGAGACCTGGTTCAAGGCACCAGAGAGCACCCCTGCATTACCAGGCTATAATTCATACCACACATTTCGGACACCTAATATGGACCGAAGCACTAAAGGTGGAGGTGTGTCCATATTCATTAAGGATATCAACACCTCCAGGCTAGTTGCTCAGCATAATGCATCTGAGATTATCCAAGTGCAACTAACTCTGAGCAAGACCGCAATCCAAATTGTAGCTTGCTACAGATCCCTCACCATGCCCCAGGATTCCCACTCCTCATTTCTTGATACACTGGAAAATATTAGGGTACAACCTAACACCCTAATAATGGGTGATTTCAACTACTCCACCATTAACTGGGAAAACTACTCATTTACTGGAATTCATAAATTCCAACTCCGTGGATCAACTTATCCAAACCCCAACAGGGGCAGCAATAGCCTAGACCTGGTCATTACCAGCATGGGCAACCGGTATTCCACACCAGAGGTCAATTCCTTGTTGGTCAGATCTGACCACAAGCAAATCACCCTATACATCCACATCCCATCCCCACCCCCCCATTAGGGAAACCACCTTAAAAAGTTCTCCAAAGCCAACTTCATGCTTCTTAAGACAGAAGTGGCAAACTTCACAACACCCATGTTGACGGACAATAGAGGTACGACTGCTGAATCCTATACAATTGCACTTTATAAGCATTTACACAAATGCATGGATAGTGCAATCCCTAACAGAACCAAGATGCTATCATCCAAAAAAAGGAAGCCAATCTGGTGGTCCCCTGCCATAAACAAACTCTACAACAGAAGAAAGAAACTGTTGCAAAAAAGAGTAAAATCCCACGATTGGAGGAACTCTGTGATCAGCCTCAGTAAGAAGCTGTGATCCCTCATAAAATCCTGCAAAGCTAGTTATGGAAACAAAATCGCCACTGATTCTAAAGACAAACACAAAGCATTCTATAGCTATGTTAAGAATCTCAATGGCAACACTCGGATCTGCTCTGAGTTACAGCGCAATGGCACTAAATATACAGAACCAACTGATATTGCCAACATCCTGGCAGATAGGTTCAGTGCTAACTTTACCCCTTTCTCATCCCCTGAATGTCCCATTTGTATACCGGAAGAATGCAAAGTTCCTGTAATCACGGCTGCATAGGTAAAAAACACGGCTGCACAGGTAAAAAAACACTCTCTCCAAAGCCAAGAAGACAGCGTCCATGGGACCTGACAACATCCCAGGCTGCATTCTATATGAACTACAGAATGAACTGGCACCCCACCTAAGTACCATGTTCAATCATAGCCTCACCTCTGGCTTTGTGCCCATTGAATGGCGCACAGCGACGGTTATCTCACTCCACAAAGTGGGAGCCACCACAGACCCCGGGAACTACCGCCCCATTAGCCTGATAAGCCTGGTGTGCAAAGCTGTGAAACGTATCATCATGGAACTTGCAAACAATGACATTGGTAATCTCCAAACTCTGGACCCTACACAGTTCGGGTTTGTAAAAGGCAGATCATGTCTCCTAAACTTGATAGACTTCTCTGAAGCGGTCACCAAAGCCGTAGATGAGGGTAAGGTGGTTCACACAGCCTATCTAGATCTCGCCAAGGCTTTCAACACCATCCCCCACTCTGGAATTATAGATGAACTCCCTAAACTAGGTATAAATCCCTATGTCACAAGATGGGTTGCCAACTGGCTCACTGACAGAACCCACACTGTGAAAGTAGCAGACTCTAAATCCAACTTCAGACCAGTGGAGTACCACAGGGTTCAGTCCTAGGTTCTCTCCTGTTTGGTATCTACTTCTCTGAAGTACAGGCTAACACAGAAGGTCTTTGGCTAACAAAGTTCACAAATTACTGCAAACTAGGAGCCATAATCAAAACTCCTAACTATGTGGACATCCTACAAAAGGGCCTCACTGAGACAGATGCCTGGTGTCAAAGCCATGACCTCAAGCTCAATGCCAAAAAGTGCATTGTCGTCCTTTTTGGTAAAAACTGTGTACCTATGAACTACCACATAGGCGGTAGTCTACTTAACACCGAAAGTATGATGAGACCTTGGGACACGGGTGGACAGTAGTCTCTCCTTTGATAATCACATTGCCATAGTAGTCAGGAAATCCTTCTACGTGGCACACCTCATCATAAAAGGTTTCTCATCCAGGAAAAAAAAGAGGTCATTGTTCCCCTCTACTCATCACTCATTAGACCCATTATAGAGTACAACGCCCCTTTTGGTATGTACCTCACAAGACATCTACAACAGCTGGAAAGGCCACAGAAATACTTCATAAAGAGGATTACCAGCCTCAAACTGATGCCCTATGCAGACAGTCTCAAAAAACTCCAGTTTACTCTGTCGCATATCGCCTACTCAGAGGCAATCTCTGCCTAACATACAAAGCTATGTCAGACCCAGAGCTGTTGGACATGCTCCACTTAAAGAAATCCCAATCACTCCGAGCTACACGCTCTAGGGACCTAAACCTTGTCACCACAATAAACAGAATATGCTGGAGGGATAGATTCCTGTCCCAGAGACTTCCCATAATCTGGAACAAACTGCCTATTTATATCAAACAAAGCTCCTCATTAGCACTCTTCAAGAAAAATCTTGATGATTGGATGGGAGATAGGAAATTCACCCCTGGGATCACTTCTGTGGCTCTGCTTGACAGGGGTGCAGGAAAATAATTTTCTTGGGTGGCAAAAGCCAGGGTACTGTTTGGCTAGTTTTCTATAGGCCCTAGGGCCAATAGCCTAGTACCTACCTACGAACCTGTAATAAGTGACTCTGATACCTTTGAGTAATAAGAGAATACTAATAATTCTTGAATAAGAGAATACTCAATATTCTTTTCTTTATCAATATAAGCAATCTGTTGTAGTGAATTAATGTTATCTGCTCATCCTGTTATGATTGCTTCACTGAGCAACTGTAGCTCAAATTCTTCCCAGTGTACATGCTTTAAGCCCTACTTGCTTCTTAGTAGACATAAGTTGTTGAGAAAAATCTGTAAAGACTTTCTTTCGCAAGTTTTTCATTTACCATCTATGCACAGCATATTTATGTATCAGTGGCTGTCTGCATTAATTTGCCAAGCTTGTACTGAACTTTCGGCATTACAGGCAGACTCTGAATAAGAACTTGTAGAAAGGATAGGGGAATAAAGAGCAACACTCTACATACATATAAGGCAGCTGTAATGGAAGAAACTGAGAAATGAGATAGATGGGGAAAGGAGTGGAACAAGTTAACTGTTTCAAGTA
>NC_056750.1:123646901-123683579 GCF_019279795.1 Protopterus annectens
TTTATGATATTTCTCTTATATGTTAAAACAATAAACTTGTTTTGAAAAAAAAAAGAAATATGGAACACAGCTGAGCATTAGTATCACTATAAGGCAAGGCTAATTAGCATATTAATGACATCCTCCATTATCTATTCCATCTAAGAATGCTATTCACATTTAAATGTCCATTTAGTCCAGGGGGTATGTCCTCCCCAAGTCTTACTTGCCATTTGAGTTCCTTTACTTCCAGTAATGTATTAAAGTCACCAAAAATAATGAAAAAAAGAATGGAAAGTTTTTCAATCACAATGAATTTAAAAACAGGGACTTGAGTGCTGACTTTAATGTGCTTGGCTAGAGCATTTTTACAGTCACCTTTTCTAATAGCTTAAAAATGTTCTTTGATCCTGTCTATACGTCTTCTAGTGGTTTTACCAATGTAAAAGGAGAGCACACTCCTAAGTAGACTGTTAGTGGAATTATAATCACACTTTTCTACAGAACGCAAAGTAAAATTAAGTGGTCTCAATAGAAATGTATCCTCTTGAGCAACGTGTTGACAACAACCATATTCCACAGGTATACATACCTGGGAGACGTAACCTGGGCAACATATTTTGTGAAGGACTAGACCCAAAATTGGACTTTAAAAAATGAGTTTTCTTATATGAAACTGAGGGGCTAGTCCCTAAAGCTTTAACTCTTTGACTGCTTTTAATAATACCCCAGTTCTTGGTAAAAATGTTCCTGATACCTTCGGAGTCTAAAGAAATATGTTGTTTTTGTTTAAATAAATTGTTTAACTGTTGTAGGCTCCACACTAAAGTGCGATAGCCTTTTCTGATCGCTTGTAGTTGTTTAAAGCTGTTTTAAGTGTACTTTTTACTGTTTTTGCTTGTTTCCTGCCTTTCTAAGCTAGTATAGTCCAGTTTTCAGGCTAGTGCTGAATTCGGGGCTGTGTTACAAGTTTCTGAGTTGCCCATACCTTACTTGGATAAAGGGAAGTTTCTTTGTTTACCTGCGAGAGAGGGGAACTTTGAGCAGCCATCTGTCCCTGGAGGAGTGGTTCCAGCCCAGACGTTAGTAGTTTAAAAAACAGAGTTTGCACGGTTTTGTGCGCCGGGCATCACTGTTTAGCTAAGGTTTAATTATTCCTGGCTCCACTAAGTCTCCCCTTCAGTTTTTCACTTGAAACTAGTCTAACTCTCAACCTAAGCACTCAAAAAGCATCCTACAGTCCAGAACTTGCTCAGGCCTAATAGCAAGCACTAATATACCCTGACACTTGACTGCCCAGCAGGGCAAGGCTCTTTATCCACCCCTCACCAACCAAGCAGCTCACCCTACTAGTCAGGCATGACCAAAGGGCAACTTCAGGTGTACTCTCCAGTCCAGCTGGTGAATCTGGGTATCCTGAGGCAATGTTACAACTGCCTCATGTACACTAGACAGCCCTCTCCTTCTACCACAAAACACTAACATATGCGAGAGATGCAATTATACAGCCAAACTGGAGGCTAAGGTCTCTCCACCCAAGACTGGAACAGACGGTCGTGAGGAGAAGGATGACACTTGCACCACACCTCCAGTGTCAGATAGACCTACTAAACCAGCACTGGCAAAAAATACACATAAATACACAAAATCATACTCTGAGGCTCTAAATAAAAATCTGCAAAAGCATCCGAGAGCTCCAAAGCAGACGCCCAGAAAACCTGCACCTCCCGTCACAAACCAGACAACACGTAAAACACAAAATCAATGTGCCGCACAATCACAGCCCTTAAGGTGAAATAACATACCTAACACAGTAATAATAGGTGACTGTTGTCAGGCACACTGACGCCCCACTCACTAGGCTGGACAAGAAGAAGGTTACTGTTAGCTGCCTATCGGGAGTCAGAATCCGCCACATAACCCAAGCACTCACGTCACTCCAGAACAAGTACAAATATGACTGTCATTGTTCATGTTGGCATGAATGACCTGAGATGTACCTCCCTGGACTGCATGAAAAGAGACATGGAAGAGCTCTCTGATCATGTAGCCCAGGCAGGTATGACCCTGACCCTGAATAGCATCCTACCTTCACCAAGAATGATACCTCAATATAAAGAAAAAATTATCAATTTCAACAATTGGCTAAGCTTCTGGTGTCATTCAAAGGGGATCCAGTGTCTGTCAGCCTGGGATGACATGCTCGACAAGCCATGCTGCTTTGCAAGAGACGGCTTGCACCTGTCACCCCTTGGCTTTCGAATACTGGCCACCGTAAACAGCACAAGTAAAAAAATGAGGTTATGCTACTCAACGCCAGGAGTTTAAATCTCAAAATGTATGCGCTCGAAGCACTCCTATGTATGGAGAACGTTGACATCTGTGCAGTAACTGAAACCTGGTTCAAGGCTCCAGAGAGCACTCCAGCACTACTGGGCTACAACTCATACCACACATTTCGGCCACAGAACATGGACCGAAACACAAAAGGAGGGGGTGTATCCATATTCATCAAGGATACTCACTCCTCCAGGTTAGTGGCACAGTATGGTACCTCTGAGATCATCCATGTGCAACTAACATCGGGCAATTCTGCAATGCAAATTGTGGCCTGCTACAGATCACCCTCCATGACCCAGGACCACCACTCCGCCTTTCTGGAGACACTGGAAAACATGAAGGTCCTACCGAACACCCTGATATTGGGAAATTTCAATTACCCTACCATTAACTGGGAAAACTACTCGAGTACAAAACTCCCAGGCTCAGCACTTCTTGTAATTTATCAACTCAAATGCCCTGTATCAGTTGGTAAACTCCCCTACCAGAGGCCACAATATATTGGACCTGATCATCACCAACATGGGCGACAGGTGTTCCGTACCAGAGGTTAACCAGTCACTGGTTAGATCAGACCATAAACTAATCACCCTGGATGTCCACACCCCACTACCAGCCCCAGCCAAGGAAACCACAGTGAAAAACTTTTCTAAAGCAAACTTCACCTTACTTAAGGCAAAGGTGGTAAGTTTCACAGCCCCCACGCTAAAGGATAACCCTGCCCAAGATGCAGAATCCTGTACAGTTGCACTCTATGAGCACCTACAAGGATGCATGGATCGTGCCATCCCTAGCAAGACTCACTCCCCTAAGAGAAGGAAACCAGTCTGGTGGAGCCCTGCCATAAACAGGTTATACAACAGAAGAAAGAAACTAGTTCAGAAAAAAAGCAAATCCCAAGAAGGAAAGACATCCCTGATCAGCATCAGTAAGAAACTAAGGTCCCTCATAAAATCATCCAAGGCTAACTTCGAAAGAAAAATAGCCAAGAATTCGAAAGATAACCACAAAGCCTTCTTTAACTATGTCAAGAATCTAAGTGGCAACTCGCAGATATGCTCTGAGTTAGTGCAAAATAGCACAAAATATACTGAACCTACTGATATTGCCAACATCCTGGCAGATGGATTCAGTGCAAACTTCACCTCTCTCTCACCTTCAAAAGGGCCCACAACAATACCAGAAAAGTGTAGTGTCCCGGAAATCACAGAAGCACAAGTGAAAACAGGCCTTTCAAAAGCCAAAAACACAGCATCAATGGGGCCAGATGGTGTCCCAGGCTGCGTCTTGCACAAACTACAGAACGAACTAACCCTCCACCTAAACACGATGTTCAGCCTCAGCCTCTCCACAGGCTACATGCCTATAGAATGGTGCACAGTAATGGTTATTCCGCTCCACAAAGGAGGGGCCACAACTGACCCTGCTAACTATTGCCCCATAAGCCTGACTAGCATGGTCTGCAATGCTATGGAGCGCATCATCATGGAACTCATTAACAAAGACATTGGGAACTTCCAAACACTTGACCCGACCCAGTTCGGCTTTAAGGGCAGATCATGCCTACTAAACCTGGTTGACTTCTTCAAGACTGTCACCAAGGCCATAGACGAGGGAAAGGTGGCTCACACAGCCTACCTTGATCTCACCAAGGCGTTCGACACCATTCCTCACTCTGGTATTATAGTAAAACTCACCAGCCTGAACATAAACCCCTACGTCACAAGATGGGTTGCCAACTGGCTTACAGACAGAACTCATACGGTAAGAATAGCAGGCTCCAGGTCCAACTCTAAACCAGTCACAAGTGGTGTCCCGCAAGGCTCTGTTCTGGGACCCCTACTGTTCGGCATATATTTCTCATAAGTACAGACAAACACAGGAGGACTATGGCTAACCAAATTCACCGATGACTGCAAACTAGGAGCCATAATTGACTCTCCGACTGACACGGACATCCTTCAAAAGGCCTTACTGAGACAGACACCTGGTGTCAGTCATGGCTTCAAGCTAAATGCCAAAAAATGCATAGTCATCCCATTTGGGAAAAACAAAACACCCACAAATTACCACATAGTTGGCAGCCCCCTTAATACAGAAGAGGTAATAAGAGATCTGGGGACCCAGGTAGATGGTAATCTCTCCTCTGACAATCATATTGCTAAAGTAGTTAAGAAATCCTTCTATGTGGCCCATCTAATTACTAAGGGGTTCACATTTAGAAATAAAGAGGTTATAGTGCCCCTCTACTCGTCACTCATCAGACCCATCATAGAGTACAATGCCCCATTTCGGATGTACCTCACAAGACATTTCCAACAGCTGGAAAGACCACAAAAGTACCTCACCAAGAGGATTACTGGCCTCAAACATATGTCCTATGCAGTCCGACTGAAAAATCTCCGGCTGTACTCAGTGGCATATTGCTTACTCAGAGGTGATCTCTGCCCGACTTACAAAACCATGTCCAAATCAGAATTGATTGACATGCTCCACCTAAAGAAATCCAAGTCACTGCGAGCCATGTGCTCTAGTGAGCTAAACCTCACCACAACAATAAGTAGAACATGCTGGAGGGATAAATTCCTGTCAGACTCCCCATGCTTTGGAACAAAATTCCTAACTACATTAGGCAGAGCCCCTCACTAACACTCTTCAAGAGAAGCCTTGATGAGTGGATGTGTAACAGAAAATACACCCCTGGGATCACTTAATTGGCTCTGCTTGACAGAGGCTCAGTTAATTAATCAATGGGGCGGCAAAAGCTGATGCACTCTGGCTAGGCTTAAAATTGCCCTCGGGCTGATAGCCTAGTACCTACCTATGAACCTAAATAGGAAGGGGAAATCTCGTGCATTCATTTGATAAATTGCCCTTAGCACTACTAAACTCATACTTAAGGATAGGTAGATGTTTGGTGTAAACTGCCACTTCCTTAAAACAGTTAAAAAACAACTTAACAGAGTAATGTTTATCTGCAAACAGTTTCATGAGATAGTGGCATTCCTGCAAAAACAAGGTGTCATCACTACGGTCCTTCTCGGACAGACAAATTGACCTTTATATTTCTTTTCATAAAACTGGGGTGCTGTCTTGAGAAGTCAAGGTAATTGTTATGAAATGTATCCTTCCTATGGATGGAAGCCATAAATTCCTTAGTAGTCGGGTCGAAAGAAAGGGAAATAGCCAGAAAACGCACTTTTGTTTCCCTTCCCTGACCGAGCAAAATCCTAGGAAATCAATGCTTTCATTAACCAACAAAAAGAAGAAACACTCCGAAAGTAACACAGTGGTGTAAAACAAGTATACATTCAAAAAGCATCTACCACCACTATTGCGAGGAAACTGGCAACACTATTAAGAGTAAAACAATACAACGGTAAGACCTTTTGCCATGTACTGTTGCTTCTTCAGACCATTCAAAAAACACAACAGTAACACAGTTTTAAATACTTAAAACAATAACATACATCCAATGAATGTCATAAAGCAATCAAATAATTGACTGTGAATATTTAATTCTCCTTCCAACTCATCTAACCTAATAGAAATAGCCAACTGCAGGCTTACAGGAGAATAAGGTATCCTTTTAGTGTGTAATTAAGCCTGCATTATAATTGGGTACATAAAGGCAATCTCTGGGTGGTCACCAACCATTGAGGTTCAGTCTACTGTTGCTCATATGTGCATGACCTCAACACATTCTCTTAAAAAAAATATTCAGTAAAACAATTTCACACTTAAAAATACAAAAACATAAACTTACAGTAAAACCACATATTAGGACAAAATATACCTCCTATGGATAACGATCCCATTGCGTCCATTTCCTTGCAACAGTGGTGGTGGATGTTTTTTGAATGTTTTCATTAAGTTTAACCAAAAAAGAATCTAGTTCATTGGGAGTCCCCAACCACACAAAAAAGGTAGTCAATACATTTTTTATAAATAAATGAACTGGAAACCTTTCAAATGGGTTAAAGTATTGACTTCCCATGCACCAAGTACCAGGTTGGCATATGCTGGTGCCATTTTAGCTCCCATTGTTGTCATCTAGCACTGTTTCTGTTCTTCAATTTGTAATGTCTGTTTTTTCTCTCTCCTTCTGTCTCACACACCTACACAAGCCTCTGCATTTTTTTAGAATGCTTGATATCAGTGATACTCCTTTTGACACCTTTATTATCTTATCACTTTAAGTCATAAGAAAAGCCGTATTAACATGTTTACTGTTAGAAACGTTATACATCACTTATATTCTGTACAGTTGTCATCAGTTCAGCATTGCATACATTGCTCAATTCCTGCCTTCCCTTAAACCTCACTCCTTCAAAACATTATTCTGCTTGTTTTGTTTTTCCATAATTTCCTTTTTTTTGTACGTAATTTTCTCCTACCTTTTTGTAAAGATCCATTTCAAGGTCTTTTATCTGTTACAGTATTTACTAATTCAAATACAGTTAGTTTAGACATTTTTGATTTCCATTTTCTAGTAATTTTTTTTTTTTTTTTGCAGCCACCAGAATTGAGCTTAACAAGGCCTTAGGGTTACTACCTGTCCCACTTTGCGAGGGACAGTCCCTCTTTGGGCAGTTGTGTCATGCAAAAAAATTGTAAAAATAGCAAATGTCCTGAGATTTTAGGACAAAATTATTTCCTATAGTTTATGTAATAGTTGCATAGAACAGTTATTTTATGTCTGAAACACCTAAATGTTATAAGAAACAGAATAAGCAACTAAACTGCTACAAGAATAAGCTTTTATTTAGGCAAAAAAGTGAAGTTCTGTCCTTTGTACTGGCCATGGGCCTGCAAAATCTGACGTTTGTATCAAAAATGTCCCACTTTGGGCATCTGAAAAGGTGGCAACCCTACAATGCCTTACCAGTTTAGATCCTGTATCTCAGCTCAAAAATAATATCCTTAGTTGCACCATTTGCTGATACAATATTTTTGACAGAGTACTTTGCAGGGAATTTTAAAGTCTGTCAGCTCTTTATACTCCTAACGTGTTATGTTCACATTTACCTCTTTTTCTTCTCTTCACACCTGCGACACTTGCTGTCTACCTGAGGAACATTCTTTGGAGTTTACTTATAGTAAAATTCCTATGCAAACACTTCCAAGCAAAATCCTAAGCCTTCTGGACTTGTTTCATACTTAGGAGCCATGCATAAGTCTCTAATTTTTTCCCTTGTAAATTGCTTATCCAGTCTCTCCTACCATCCTTTTCTAACGTCCTTTGAGTCTTACAGTTGTGCAGTATTTTATATGCTGTACTAATGATCCCTTTTTAACAGCTGCTCCCGTTTCAGATTCTGCTAAAAACTGTACCAGAGCTGGTCATTCAGTGAGGATCCCCCCTTCCCTTTGTTGTTGCTTATACTCTGCCTTCCCAACTAGGGATTGATGATCTCTGGCCTGCAGTTCAAATGCCTTCTTGGCCTCATGTGACTGTGTTACCTTTCCCTCTTTAATTATTTGCTCCCGATACCTTGGTCCTTTTGCCGGTTTTCTGCAGTAATGTCCATCCCCCACCATACCATTCTGCCAAAGTACAAATAAAATAAAGAATTTTACTTTTTGGCTCTGTTAAGAATGACATGAGCAAAGACATGTGCAAAGTACTTGTTTATTTCATAAACAGCGCTGGGAGACTTCCTGCTACAATCTTCAGACTTGTTTCAAGGAACAAAGACAAGTACTTCATATATATACATTTTTTATCAGTTGCATGCATGCAGAATTTTGACCTTGCATTACTTTTAGCAAATCCGTGTATTTTAAAATATTTTCAACCCTTCTGCTTCTTGCTTACAGCTTAATGTGAACACTTCAGAAATAATCATATTAAAAACCATGAACCACCTGTTAAAATTTACTGTCCAGTAGCTTTGTAACATTCAGTGGCAGTCCATACTATCTTAGCCTTGCAAAGACCCCCCCCCCAGCCTGAGAAGGCCAGAGTGTAACTTGATTAATCCGGTTTCTATAGATACCTGTCACAATTCATTAACTTTTTGAAACTTGATTTTCCAACATAACATCCTTTAACTCCTTTAGCACTTTCTTTGCATTCAACTATTTGTCAGTACACTCTAGTTTGCTAGTAGATAAAATGCAGTTGTAAGGCACTTAGTAATATAAGGCTGCTGCTTAAATCATATGAAAATATATATCTTGCATAATTTATGCGTGTTTTTCAGTTTTCCTTTGACATAAACATATCGTAAACATTTTATTTGACTCATTTGTGAAGAAATTACAAATTATGCTTTTAGTGAAGAGTAAACGAGATATAATAATTTTCTGTAACAGTCTCCCCTATTTGGCATTAAAAGTGTCACATCACACAATTATAATTTCTTCTTATTTGATAAAATATGCTTCAGCATCATAATAGTCATCTACAGTGATTTGACTTTCATTTACTTTAATTTTCAGATACTTTTGAGTGGCATTGTGCATGCAGGTGAGGACAAGCATTTTGTAATCGGAAAATGTTAAAACAATTAAAAGAATAATGCCAATTATTGTCATGATACCTTGTAATGTACTTGTTTGTAAATTACCGAATGCACTACCCAACCATCCAAAAACTGTTCATTGTTAAGCTGTACTGTCCAGGTCTTTGGCCTTTTACTCCATAAAATTGACCAACTTTTATTTTTCATCATAATAGTCACTGATATAGGAACAACAATGACTTCCTATGAGGGCACACTACACCCCCCTTAGCAGCTAACGGTATGTTAAGAGTGCCAATTGATTTTGTAGTACCACAGTTTGCACGTACCATACAAAGCAATGCAGCGATTAAAGAGAACTCAGAGGTGTCTAATGAAGAAAATTAAGGGACTCCAGCACATGCCTTACACAGACAGACTGAAGTTCCCGTTATACTCTGTATTGTATAGACTTCTTAGGAGAGACTTGTACTTGGCTTACAGAGCAATCTCAGACCCAGACCTAATGAACTTGCTGCATATTCGTAAATCAGATGGGACTAGAGCTACCCATTCCAGGGACCTAAATATGGCCTGCAACTTAAGTGGCTCATATTAGAGGGACAGATTTGTGTTTCCGTATCTGCCCCGTCTTTGGAATAGGCTACCAATTTATGTGAAAGGGAGCACCAGTATGCTGCTCAAGAGGAACCTGGACGAGTGAGGCACTGTAAATTCTTACTGGAGATAACGGCCACAATCCTCCTGGACATGGGCAATCATTACTAAATGCAGTCTTGTGTATTGACTAGCATTTCTATGGTATTACATTGGAATGCAACAGCTAGGCTTGAAATTACCTCCAGGTTGATTGCCTAGTAATTTACTATGATCCTATAATTTTAGTCATTTCTTGATTTGCCATCCTGATGTAATGCGAAGTGTGGTTTGCTATCTCCTGAAGAACTTGAGCAGGCATGGTGATTTTAAATATTGTTCTTTGTACTCCATACACAGGAACAAAGGCTGAAACTACTTGTGCTGCCCAGTGAATTGCCCATTTGTTTCTCAGTCTGCCTGCTGGAGGTATAGCCCACAAAACAACATCCAAACCAGTTTGTAGGCAACAAGGGGCAGGATCTCCACTAATATAATAATAATCCTTTATTATGCCAATGCCACACCCCCAGTCATAGCTTTTTAAGTGTAAAGAGCTCAACACACTTTCATGTCTAGTATCATTACATCTGCTGGTTCCCACTAGTACACTTACATTTCTGGCATAACATGTTTCCACGATTTGTTGTTGTAAGCTGAAGAGACACAGTCTTTGAAAAGTCAGTCACATTATGCCAAGTTAGAATCACCAAGTTCCTTTTCAAATATCACTTTTGATGCAGGGGTCAGAGTCATGGGAATTCCTACCTTAGAATGATGAGATATATGCAAACACCATGGCATATTGTCAAAGAACCAACAGGAAAGTGTTTTCCCTTGAAAGTTTGCAAGAGGAAACAGCAATAAAAAGAGAGAGAAGTACCTGCTGCCAGTGGACTCATCATGGATTGCCATTTGAGTTAATTTTCTCTAATCTTTCACTGGGGCAGATGGTTTGTCTTTTGGTCTACTTTCGCTGACAAAGATGGTTTGTTTGGGGTCTCCAGACGGTAGGTCTTTTTACAGTGTGATGAATGAATTCAGGGTGGTAAACCTACACAACATATTGTATTGAAAGTAGTGACCAAAACTTGCAAAGGGCCTTTCCACTTTGACTCGCAGTTCTTTCTTTGGAAAGTTGTAACATAAACCCAATCACTAGGCCACAGTTGGTGACAGGGCTGGTCAGGAGGTTGAGGAAGAGCTTCTTGTACAGTTCTGTGGTACTGCTACAAGAAATTACTAAGTTTTGTGCAGTAAGATAATTTAACCTCATCGGAGTTGATTCTGTGTTTGACATGGGGGTGTAGCTGGAAAGGCCATGGGTTTGTCCCCATTAATATCTCATATGGACTCAAGCTCCTTGTAGTATTTAATGTACTCCTTTTTACTCATTGGTGCTAAGGGCAGTGCCCTCTGGCCATCTAAGGCTTGTTTCAGGACAAATCTTTGAAATATTATTTTTAAATGTCGTGTTGGTCCTCTGTATTAATTCAGATGACTGCATATGGGTGGGACAGTGAAGACTTGATCTAGTGTTTAAAAATGTTACAAAGTTGCTTCACTAACAAATTGTTAAAATGTGTTCCTTGATCACTGTTGATGGTGCAATGTACACTAAACCTAGGAATAAATTCAAAAATACGTTTTTTAATAACTGTTACAGAATCTGCTTTATGGAATGGGTAGGCTTCAATGCATGTAGAGAACATGCAAGTCAACACCAATGTATGTTGTAATTTATGTGCCTTGGGCATCTGGGCAAATTCCAGCTATATATTAACAAAAGCCCCCCCCCAAGGAGGTGTTAAAGAGGCTGCTTTAATATCTGCATGTTTGTTAACTTTGTATTCTAACCATACTGTACAATTATTAACATTCTGAAGAATTGGAGGAGAGATGAGGGGCATACCAACTTCGGGTAATTTGGCTAAGTAATGCTGTCTTACTTGCATGGGCTGGTAAATTGCATGCCCTTATCAGGTAAGATAGCAAGGAGGCAGGTGCAACCAGTCCCCATCCATATATCACCATAGCCCCTCAGTGGATTTACTGCATCTGTCCTTAAGCCACCACTGAATTTTTCTCTGATGCTTCAACTTGGAAGGCTGACTTTTTCTTAAAATCAAATACATTGTCACTTTTAGATTCATATAATATCACATGCAGTTTTGCAAAAAGTTCATCTACAACTTGCGTAGCAGCTTGATCTGCCAAATTATTTCCCTTTGAAACAGTATCTACACCCTTTTGATGAGCACTACATTTTATTACTGCTAATTAATTAGGTAACAAAAGAGCATTAACATAGAAAGAATTTTTAATCCGAGTCCCTGCTGAGGTTAAGAACCCCCTCAGTTTCCAAAGTTGCCCAAAGTCATGTACAACACCAAAAGTGTAGTGATTATCTGTAGACATTTGCAACTTAGCTTTGGCTAACTCACTAGGTCTTTGTAGTGTTACTACTTCAGCTACCTGGGCAGAATGTACACCTTCTAGTCTTTGGTGGAGGAAAACCTTGTATATGGTTTTAACGGATATTCCTGCAAGCAAACTTCCATTTTCATCTTTCACACAGGAACCATCCATAAATAGATCTAGTTTAGTATTGGGTATAGGAGTGTCATTTAAATCATCCCTAGAAGAAAGTAGATAATTAGTCACACGGGAGCCCGCAGGATTTTTTTGCAGGGGGGTGCAAACCCAGAGCCCCCCACTCGGCCCCACCCCACATACAGCTATTCCAGTGTCCCATTACTTGGCTGCTTCTTCCCAGTTGCAATAAACACTGTTCAAAACTCTCAGTATGCATACTGTTACTTCTACAATGACTAAAGATATTTGGATTTAATTTACAACATTTATTTCAAACTTAACACTGAGACCCTTTCTAAACAAAGCAATAGTCTTACAATGAAAACAGACTTGGCATTAAAACTTCTCTGCATTTGAAGCTCACATTCACTGAAACGGCATTGAAACCCACATTCAGAGAGAATGCATCTGGGCGGTGGTGGGTTAAGTTTACCTTTGAGCTGTTTTCAAATCATAGGCCCCCTTGCATACATTTTTAGGACCATACAAAAGTACTGTGATTCACCTTCCTGATTGTATTCATTATAATATATAATAATTGAATTATATCTCTTGTATAATACAGCACCACTTGTTAGAGTGTGTGTTAAATTTATAGTTTTGAACATTTTTCCAGTAAGCAGTGAAACAAAACATATGAACTTGTAATGACAAACTGCCCAGTTCAGAACATTTCAACCATAAAAGGCCACTCAAACTTCTGTCTTTACAATCCACCAATATCAATCAATATGCACAATCTCTGCAGAAGTAAGTCATCTGAATAATTCCACATTAAAAATATCTGAAACTAATGAAGAGATTGTTGCTATAAAACAAGTTATATTTCAGTGTTTCATCTACAAATTCCGTGCCTGTTTGCCTTGAAGAATAAATTGCCTATGTTACATTAAAAGAAATGGTAAGCTGGTATATTGCAATAGGGAATGGTTGACAAGCTGAAAAAGAGGTTCAAAGTTACTAGGCGTCTCATCCAAAGGAGGGCATAGTAAGGACTGCAATACACCACCCCCTTAAAATACAAATTTACATGCTGTGGGAGTAAAAGCTACAGCCCTCTGTATCAAGACACAAGTATGCAACCTGCTGTGCTGCTAGCATTGCTTTAAAATTCTATACCACAATAATGATGATACCATTTGCTAAACAAAACAGTTACACATTTTAAGCAGACCTAGCATGAGCAGCAGTAAACTTCTCTTCCTTTGAAGCTCACAATTCCTTGAAAATGCAATAAATTCCACCTGCTAACTCTAACTAGGTCATTTATCTCTCTTTCACTCACCTCAACCTGTTAGTGCAAGAAATCTGGACAAAGCCTAAAATAACGTGGAGACAAATGCCCAGAAATAGACAGAGATTAAGTATTCCTCTTAAATACTTAGAAAGTTGCTAGAATAACAGATTTTGTGTTGGCATACATTTTCTAAATTATGTTAAAGTCTAAAACTTAAATGTGTGCCATTATTTAGTGACTTTAATACTCCGTGATCTGCCAGAAAATCACAAATTTTATATAGAACAGACAACAATATGTGTCAAAAATTCTGAACAGTTAAGAGGTATAAGTTACTTCAGGATAAAGAAATGTTCTAGATGTGGACATGTGCATTTTTTTCTGTTCTTAATTGATGAGACCCAGTCCCTCTATTCCAAAGTACCAGATTGTCTTGACAAGTAAACACAGGTGATAAGCCTTCATAGGTTCATATAAGGTTACTAGGCTAATGGTCCTGGGGCCCTTCCAAGCCTAGCCAAGACTTTATCCCCAAAAAGAAACCTCATTCAGCACCTGTCACCCCTGTCAGTGAGGGACACAGGTGAAACCCTAAGACAAATTTGTGGTTTCCCATCCACTCAACAATGTTGTGCATGAAGAGGGTCAGCAAGTTGCTCCGTTTGGCATGTATGGGAAGTCTGTTCCAGAGATGGGGCAGCCTCTAGGAGATAAACCTGTCCCTCCAGCAGGTTTTGTTGTTGATGCATATTAGATTCAAGCCTTTTGAGTGAATAGTGTGTGAGAAGTTAGACTTTATCACCACCAGAAAAACACATTTCTTGTACACAGTACCAGTACACAACACTCCAACTTGTTGACACCAATATTTAAACTGTCAAGATACAACACATCTGTTATGGATAGGATACACAAGAACACCAACAAAAGAAAAAATATCAATTTTTGCTGTGTTGAAGGGTTGCAATCACCCATCTGAACTGGAAGGTTGGGAAACTTGCTGTCACTTGCATTAAAGACTGCATGTTAAGTTGTCTATCTCGCCTTCATTCTTGCTGGATGGGTTCAGAGCCGATCCTCGGCTCCGACTCAGCCAATACTAAAGCTCGAGAGCCAATTCCACCGGCTCGAGGCTCCCCTATATCCCACAATGCTAGGCGGTAACTACTCCGATCTCGTTTGCCGCCTAGCTGACGTGGTGCTTTTCTACCGGCTCTGGCAGGTTAGTGAAGAATTTAATTCTAAATTTTTCAAATCTTAGACCACTAGTACCCTTTTTTTACTAAAAAAACTTGTAGTTTTAAATTCCCCTTTTCCTGGTTCGACAGCTTTGTTGCTCTTAATTCCCTCCTTTATTCCCCTTTAGTTTTAGGCCTTAGGCCCCTTCTAGTCCCCTTGTGTGACTGGTAATTTATTTTTATTTAAGGCCTGTGTGTGTGTCTGTGTGTTTTTCTTGGACCTTTTTCTATGTCTAAGGAATCTAAGGTCTCAGGCTTCAAGAAGTGTGACTCGTGTTGTCAGAAAATGTTTCTGACAGACGGTCACACTTCTTGTGTGTATTGCCTGGGACCTTTGCACCTGCAGGACTCTTGTGCTGTTTGCCATGGTTTTAGCTCTAGAGTCCTGCAGGAACGCAAGAATAAATTAATCTTGCGTGGCTTATTAAAGCCTGAAGGCCCCCCGACTCGGTCTGTGTTGGGGAAGCCTTCTAAAACTTCCAAACAGTCGGCTCTGGGTTCTGAGTCGACTTCTGGAAATGTAAAGTCTGCTTCGACATCGGCTCCGGCCGGAGCCGATGTTTCCAAGCCTCATACTGTTACCTCGGCTCCGGCTGGAGCCGAGGTTGATAAAACTCCGTTTGCTCCGATACTCTTATCGGAGCAACCTTCTAGGAAGAGATCTAGATCCCCCTCTATCGGCTCCGTGCACTCGGCACCAGGATCCCCTCTTCTTTCTGAACGGAGCCATAGAACACATTCCTCACCGTCTTCCAGGCTATCTGACCACGATTTGCAAAGGGTAGTGAGTAGACTTCTCAAGTCCGAGGCACTGGCTCAAATGCTGCATAGCCCAACTCAGCAGTCAGTGGCTATTTCCATTCCCCAATGTATTCCTCCTCCGACTCCTTTGAGTTCGGAGCCAGGGCTCGTCGGAGCCGTGACTGTGGGTGTGTCGGATCCGATACCTTCCCTTTCGGCTCCATCATCTGCTCCGATCTCCTCCTTGGAGGGATCTCGGCGCCGAGCTTCCCTCGTCTGCTCCGAGGGGGCGAGTGGCATCGAACCCTTGTCCGACCCCGCTCTCCCTCTCGGGGCTTCGGCGCTGGTGAGTTCGGCTCCGACATTGGCCTCGGAGCCGTCCCTGTCAGTGCCGGTGAGGGTCCTTGTCTCTTCGGAGTGGGGACCTCCGGCCTTGCCTGATAGGGATGCCTTTGAGGTCATGCGGAGCATGCTAGAACCAGAGTCTGTCCCACAGTCGGCTCTGTCAGCCCTTCCATCTTCAGTGCCTGCGGTGATTTCTACCCACCCCCTTGCATTAGACCGCAGAGAGACAACTTCTCAAGTTTCCCCATTGGGAATTTCCTCCTCTTCCGAGGCCTCTCCTGACTCGGTAGGAGATCCCCCTAGGAAGAGGCAGTGCAAGAGGAAGCACATTGACTCCCCTGAGTCTGTCACCTCTGACACTGACTTAGAGGAATCTGAAGGTTCCCCTCGATCCCCCTCTGAGGATGTCTCCTTTGCTGACATCCTTGAGATCCTGAAACAGAGGGGGAACTGGCCAGCCCTTAACCCTTCGGAGGATGAGTCAGTGTATCTTGAGGCGTTTGGCTCTCGCCCTTCTACCTCCTGGGTGTCCCCTCCCTTTGCCCCCTTATGGAAGTGGTGGCAAGGAAGGCCTGGACGGCTCCTGTTTCAGTGGAACCCACCCCGAGGAGGCCATCTAAATTTATTACTGCCCCTAGAGATAAAGATTTTTTATCCAAAGGTGTCCCCGTTGATGCCATGGTGGTGGCTGCGGCCACTAAGAAGGAGTTAGCCGATCCTTCGGTTCCTGTCCATCCTCCTAATAAGGAATCTAGGACCATGGACAGGTACGGTAAGCGGATGTTGTCATCAGCGACCTTTTCAATGCGGTCGCTGAACTACTTATGCCACTTCACTCGTCTCCAGAGAGATTTACTCAAGGATGTGAGTGAAGTGATAAAGGATCCTACAGCTGAGGGGTTCCAAGACAGAATGAACTCCCAGTTGGCAACCCTGAATTCCATCGTTAACTCCTCCATGCGGCTTATCTCGTATGCTGCGGATGGGGCAAGTAGAGCCGCAGGCACAGGTGTTGTCTTGCGTCATCACGCCTGGATGCGGCTGTGCAACTTTGCGGACCCTTTCAAGGTGTCCTTCACCAATTCTCCCTTTGATGGATCATCCTTGTTTGGTCCACAGGTGAAGGATACATTGACCAGGTGTGAGGTAGAAGGTAAGACTCTCTCTGCCGTAGTAGTCCATTTTTCTACCCCTTCTAGACCCTATCCCAAAGGTCAGAGGGGAGGAAAGATGTGGTTCCGTAAACAATTCCAGGGAGTCTCATCTGACACACAAGGTTGATTCCCCTCTAGAGCCAGAGGGGGGAATAATAATAATAGACTCCGCCCTAGAGTCAGAGGAGGTCCGCAAAACCAGTAGCAGAGAAACGTTCTCTGATAAACCCTTTCAGCATCCCTGAGGGGCTGCCCGGCTGTCCACCTTCGGAGGCAGTCGGGGGAAGGTTATCCCTGTACCCAAAAGCCTGGCTTTCCCTTACTCAAGACAAATGGGTACAGTCGATCATATCCGAGGGTTACAAAATTCCCTTTATTCACATCCCATCCCAACCCAAAGGATCCCTTCCAGACATTCCACCCAGTCTAAGGGAACAAGCAGCATTAGAAATTTCAAAGCTGCTATCAAAAAGAGCTATCCAATCAGTCCCAGCAGACCAGCAAGGATCCGGAATCTACTCCAAATTCTTTTTGGTACCAAAGAAAACAGGGGACTGGAGACCCATACTAGATCTCAGCAACTTAAACAAGTATGTCAGAAAAACAAAATTCCGGATGGTCACGCTACAGTCCATTCTACCCTTCTTGGGTCAGGACAATTGGATGTGCTCGATAGATCTTCAGGATGCGTACTACCACATCAAGATGAACAGACACTCCAGAAGATTTCTCCGCTTCAGGCTGGGAGCCAGTCACTACCAGTTCAAAGCCCTGCCCTTTGGTCTCACTACAGCCCCCTGTGTGTTTACCAAATGCATGGCAGTGGTCGCGGCTCACTTGAGACGTCAAGGATTCCAGGTGTTTCCATATTTAGACGACTGGCTCCTTACCGCCACCACCAGACATCAGCTTCTTCTATCCAGGGACTTCACCATCCAAACTTGCCAAGCTCTAGGCATTTCAATAAATTTCAAAAAATCTGCCTTGTTGCCTTGTCAATCTATTACTTTCATAGGCGCCACCTTAGACACACTCAATCTTTCAGCCAGACTCACAGAGCAGAGAGTGTCAGACATTCGAAAACAAGTTTCCCTTCTCTTACAATGCGACAAAGTCAAAGCCAGACTAGTTTTGAAGGTGTTAGGACTCATGGCAGCAGCTATTCCCCTTCTCCCCTTAGCTCGCTTCCACATGAGGATCCTCCAATGGATGCTTTTTACTCAATGGTCCTTCCAACAGCTCCCGATGTCCCATATCCTATTGATAACTCAATCGTGCAAGAATCAACTGTCTTGGTGGATCACATCACCTCAGGTTCTCCAAGGAAGACCCTTCACTCCCCCCCCCCCCCCCCAGTCACCACGTTGACAACAGACACCTCCCTGATCGGGTGGGGGGGGCATTATCAGGGCAGGACAGTCCAAGGCACATGGCAACCTTTCGAGTGCCACTTGCACATAAATGTCTTAGAGATGAGAGCAGTGCTTTTAGCGTTGCAAGCCCTTCACGACTCTCTTCCCACTGGGACTATTGCAATTCAGACGGACAATATGTCCTTAGTGTGGTACATCAACAAACAAGGCAGAACCAGATCATACCCTTTATGTCGAGAGGCACTCAGACTTTGGCAATGGGCGATCTCTTCTCAGCGTTTTCTGACAGCAGCGCACATTCCCGGGAAATCCAACGTGATTGCAGACAAGTTGAGCAGGGCAATTCTCATGCCCCACGAGTGGTCTCTGAAGAAATCAGTTGTAGAAGAAGTATTCCTAAGATGGGGCCACCATTGCTGCGATCTTTTTGCTACTCCCCAAAACAGCAAGTGTCACGACTTCTTCACTCTCTTCCCGTTACCAGGCCATCCCACCAGAGACGCTGTAGTCCACGATTGGCCCCAGGGACTTCTATATGCCTGTCCCCCTTTTCCACTGATATCTCAACTAATTCAGAAAGCCATCACTTTGAGAGTGACAATGATCCTCATTGCCCCTTACTGGCCTCGACAGATATGGTTTCCGTTTCTTCATCGTTACCTTTTGGAGCAGCCGTGGCATCTGGACCCAGTACCAGATCTGTTAACCCACCAATTGGGTCAGCTGCACCAATCTCTGCATTCTCTAAACCTCACAGCATGGTTTCTCCGATTCCGACCTTAGCCAGGCTTCCCTCAATATCTCGATCGGTTTGAGATATCTTGATAGCCTCTCATAAATCTTCTACCCGGAAGATTTATAGTAGCAAATGGAAACGCTTCTCTTGTTGGGCAACATCAACAAACATAGATCCCTTTACTGCACCTATCCAGTCTATTCTAGACTTTCTAGCAGAGCTCTTTCATTTAGGATCATCTGCATCTACCATTAGAGTTCAACTGGCTGCCATATCTAATTTTCATGTAGGTGTCTCGGAGTCTAGCATCATGGCTCACAAACTCTGTAAAGCCTTTTTAAGGGGCATATTTCTTCTCAAACCTCCAATCAAAGATCCCCTGCCTCAATGGGATTTGAATTTGGTTCTGGCATCCTTAATCCTTCCCCCCTTCGAACCGGCGGCTTCATGTTCTCTGAAGTTGCTTTCTTGGAAGACACTTTTTCTGGTAGCTATAACTTCAGCGAGAAGGGCATCTGAACTCCGTGCTCTGTGCAGTCGCCCTTACTTAGTGTTTCACAAAGATAGGGTATCCCTCCGTACTAATCCATCCTTTTTACCTAAGGTTTCCTCTCAAGCAAACCTAAACCAAATTATTGATCTCCCCGTCTTTTTCCCTAACTATTCAAACAGGTTGGAACAAAAGCTACATTTTCTGGATGTTCATCGCCAACTTAGATATTACTTAGACAGGACTAAACAATTCAGGAAATCTGATCAACTGTTTCTGTCATATGCGGAAGGGAAATTGGGCCTTCCTGTTACTAAAGTATCCCTCTCTAGATGGCTCACCTCTACTATTACCTTCATCTATGAGATCAGACATCAAAAACTACCTTCAAGACCTAGAGCTCATTCAACTAGGGCATTAGCTACATCCGTAGCTTTTCAGGATAGTATGCCAATAGATTCCATTTGTGCAGCAGCCACCTGGGCTTCTCCTCATACCTTCATTTCACATTACAAATTGGACATGGTCTCCAGAAACCGTGCCAACTTTGGTTCCACTGTTCTCAAGAGTCTGTTCCGATAGGCCACCCGGGATAAGGTGCTAGGGACATGGTCGCATCCAGCAAGAATGAAGGCGAGATAGACAACTTAACATTAAGAAGTTATGTACCTACCATAACATTCCATGTTAGTTGTCTTCTTCTCGCCTTCTTTCTTGCGTCCCACCCTCCTTCCCCCAAGCCTGGACAGACCGATAGGAATTCAGTTTGTGATCTTCCTCTGGAAGTCATCATTTCCACACGTCTTCCACCTCCTTTTTTTCCTTTATTAGGTCTGCGATACCTTTCACGCAGATGGTTATTGAGGTGGGTTTCCCGTCTCCATTCTATGGAGACTAGGGTTGCTTGGTATAGCTATCAAACGAGATCTGAGTAGTTACCGCCTAGCATTGTGGGATATAGGGGAGCCTCGAGCCGGTGGAATTAGCTCTCGAGCTTTAGTATTGGCTGAGTCTGAGCCGAGGATCAGCTCCGAACCCATCCAGCAAGAAAGAAGGCGAGAAGAAGACAACTAACATGGAACGTTATGGTAGGTACATAACTTCTTATAGTCTGTGTCAAACCTGATAAACACAAATTGCTTAATTAAGACCTCTCTCCAATTTTAATGTATGTTTATTTATAGTGAAGTATTTCAAGGAAGTAAATTGTGTGCCACCTAGTACAAGCTTTATTTGCATTTTACTGCTCCTCTTAAAATGCATTTCCCCAGTGCTGTTTGTTGCAAGTCATCGTTAAGCAGCTCTCAAAATATTCAACTTTGGCGTTTCTTCCCAAGCATCTTCTGAAAATTATCTATAACCAGAAAAAAAACTACACCAAGCTATAATGTTGTGCAAGGGTACTTCCTTAATCTAGTTTTCAAAAACATGCACAAAACTGTGTTTCCTAATCATTTAAAATGCAGACTCTTCTTGTTGTGAGCACCACTAGTTGATGCCCCAATATCACTCATCCTAACACTAACTCCTCAGCTAATACTGGACCCCTTTACGGGTTTGCTCCAACTCATGCAGACTTTTTGTCAGCGGCAAACAAATTACTTTAACACCAGACAGCCAAGTTTCACAAATGCAAAATTCAGGTCATGTTAGTTTTGCACATAGTTGAGGCATAACTACATGTGCATTGTACTGGGAAGTTACTTCAACAAAAAAATGTCAGGATCTACCACTCAAATTCTCTATTTTAGATAAGCTCTGTGGAAATCAAAGAAGGAACTGTCAGTGATGCAACAAAACAGCTAACTAATGATGCTCATCTGTAGTCATTGCTGGGCGACGTGTCCATGAGAGACATGGACCTATTACTGCAACATGGAGCCTGGGAGTGTACTTACGGGAGGGACCTTTTTTTAATTCGGATGAGTTTGATTACTCTTTTTCCAGAAAAGTGAACCAGATTAGCTTCCTTCAACATCTGAGAGCTGCCAAAATGACTAAAACAGCCAATATGTCAACAAGTTATAACCACCGCCTTTGCTCATACAAGAACTTCTAACACACAACGGAAGTTTTCCCTAACAAGCATTTAAATTTCAGCCCTTCCCCCATGCAGGCTCAGCTATTTAACCCTTAATCCACCACACAAACACCACCAACTGCAACACATGCAAGACCAGCACTGGAGGTAAGTCTCTGAACTAAACCATTCTGAGAACTACAACCTTCAGAGCAGTTTTATTTTATGAAGCGTGGTATCTTGTGGGGACTCAAAGAAATTTACAATAAAAACATGAGAAAGATGGAATGCTGTTTTGCTGAGGCCTGACGCTAATTCATCTCAAGTGTGCCGCTTTCACGTTTTGGTGCCCAGCTTGAATCTGACATTGATTCAGTCTAAAAAAGAAAAAAAATGCCAGGAGCTTCTTTCTTGACTGTGATGATCTCTATGTACCTTAAGTGCTGCACACACCACCGCACACGACAAATCTGATAATCTGAGCTAAAGAGCTCTTTCTGGTCACAAAATTCATTCACTCTGTCTGATGCCACTGTCAATCTCTGCATAACTCTACACAACTGTCAACAGTCGGAAAAGGAGATGCAGTCTGAGGAGAAATGGAGGCTCTTCATATGCATTATATAACTGCAGTCTCCAATAGCATCTCCTCCGAATGATGGAGGTTTAACGGGGAAAAAAAAAGTAAGTTGAAATTGAAAAATGTGTGGTTTTGCCAGTACATTTTTCGACTTCAACACATCATCACAGTTAAATTAAGAAAATCCAAGGGGGTGCAAGTGCATGCCCTTGCACCACACACACATATACAACCATGCACTTCACCATCCTCAGCAGCAGGTAACAAAGATGCGCGGTTTAGAACAGGACATCGTATGAAAGAAATAGATGGATTAGAAAGAAGGGTAAATTCATATTTAGTTAAATGTGCAGTCAAGAAAGAGGTTGAGCTTTCATTTTTATTGAGAGCTGATACGGAATGAGGGACTGTGACCATAAGCTAGTGCCTGAGCATCAGTGATTATGCAGGATTAACTAGAATGGTGGCAGGGGCCACCACCCTGTAAACATGACTGAAATCCCTTTGCAGCAGAATCAAGTGCCAAACTATGATAAGCTAATGGACAATCAACAATTGTTGTCCCCATGTTTTTGTGCAAGCACTCAGCAAACTCTTGCTTTAAATGCTGAAATTAATTTTCCTGCTCACTACTCCAAGGGAAGGGCTCTGGTGTGTCCTGTTCTAAGAGTTGTGCAATTTCTGCATAGTTAGAAATCCATTGTCTGCAATATCCTGTCATACCTAATAAGGATGTAAGCTGAAACCAGGGTTGCCAGATTTCCGACTGGCTAGGTAGGGACAAAATGACGACCCAAAAAGTCTTTCATGCTTAGTGAGGACCAAACAAACGGAGCTACTTCTGTTTAATACAGAACATCAAGCAGTTCCGCATTAAACACATGTAACACCGTGTTTAGCGATTTTTGATTGGCCCACAAAAAATGGAGCAGTGTTTAATGCGGAACTGCCTGATGTTCCGCATTAAACACAAGCAGCTCCGTGGTTAGCGATTTTTGATTGGCCCATATGCCGGTATACGGGCCAATAAAAAAAAAAAAAAAAAAAGCAGAGGGCTGTTTTGCCGGGATTTAAACCGGCAGTGCAGAACTCTGGATCGGGCTGCTGATCCCGGGACAATCCTGCTCAAATAGGGACATCTGGCAACCCTGGCTGAAACTGAGCAGTTGGCCATGGGTCTTAGCTATTGCCTCAATACAAGATTGTATCATCTGCCTACTACCCTGAGATATCAGATTACCAAGATAACATACCTGAGATGATCATAGTTGCAGTTTTTCTCTTTGATACCTTCTTTCCCTTTTCTGCAAGAATAGTTAAAAGGTATGTTGTATCCTGCTGACAGTGCTGAAAAGAATTGGATGCTATTAGTAAATCATCTATATAATATATATAAGTTCCAAAGAATCATCACGATCACCAAAGAAATTGTCCACTTGTTCCAACACAAAAGAGCAGAATTTGGGGAAGGCAGGGAATTCCAAACTGTGTTCTTCCAAAGCATTGTGCACATCTCCAGAGCGCACCGCAGCAAGATGTTCCTTCACCCGGTCTGACAGTCTCCTGCAAGTCTTGCCAATGTAGAATGCTTTGCAGGCATCATAGAAAGCAACAAACAGAAGTGGAATGACAATTCTAGAACTTTAAAACTGCTATATCTCTCCAATATGTAAAGTAGTAGCTGGGGCCCCTGTAAATAAAAATCGCAAATCACACAATGGCCATAGTTAAACATACCCAGTGGTTTAAGCTGCATTTGCTGGACTGTCCAATAAGAAATGGTCATTTTTATTCTCAAAGTAATGTCTCAGAATTTGAGAGCGTTTCACACACAAACCAGGTGCATTGCCTAATAGTCTACTGAGGTGTCTGTCACTAGCAATCATGTCCCAGTTGTTAGTACTTCTCTAATGTTCTGCAAATCTCTACAAATGGGAAGCGGAAAACTGAGCTGTTTATCTGCTGACTGGGTACCAGTGTCCTTTTTTTGGAAACCAGACAGGAGAATGGGTTTGAACTTGACATGCTGAGCCTGTGTTACTTCAGCAAAAATAGCATCAAGGAAATTGCGAGGGTAGTTCTTGTGCACAAACATTTGTTTAAGATAGTCCGCTTCACTGTGAAGTACAACATCATCAGAAATCAGTCTAGACAGTCTAATAAATTGTCCATGAACAATATTCTTCTTGATATAAAAGGGGTGCAAACTAGAAAAATGTAAATAATTATTCCTAAAGGTGCATTAGCTGCCACTGTGCCTTTATCAGAATCGGTTTCCAGTTGTATATCCAAAAAGGAAACTTTGTGTCCACAACCTGCCAGTACAAATTTCAGAAAATCAATGCTCTGTGACTGTGTCTGTATGAAAGAATCGAGCAGTTCCTTAGTCCCCTTCCAAACAAAAAAAAATATTGTCAGTATAACAACAATAAAGGCAGTGTTCCAAAGACCAACTTGCCACCATAACAGCTATAAATAAATGCAGTCTGAGGGTCTTGCTGCTCAATGCTAGAAGTCTAAATCTCAAGATGTGCTCCTTAAAATGGAGAACATCGACATTTTTGCTGTAACAGAAACCTGGTTTAAAGTGGCAGAAAGCACCCCTGTGCTACCAGGCAGTCCACACCTTTCGGCCTTGAAACATGGACCGAAGCTCCACAGGTAGTGGTGTCTCCATATTCATAAAGGATATGCACAACTCTAGACTAATAGCCTCGCATAACGCATCTGAGATACTTCAGGTACAATTAACATTGGGTAAGATGGCGATCCAGACCATAGCCTGCTATAGGTCCCCAATCATCTAAGCACCCTGGAATCTATCAAGATCCAACTCAACACTCTCATACTAGGAGATTTCAACTACCCCTCCATCAACTGGGAAAACTACTCAAGCTCCAATACACTGGCCCAACGCTCCCTGGAATTCATCATTTCCAATGCCCTGGATCAGCTCATTCTGACCCCCCACTAGAGGAAACAACGTCCTTTACCTGGTTATTACTAACATGGGCTCTGTAGCTCTACACTATCAATCCCTCCCTAGTCAGATCCGACCATAAACTAATCACCATGGAAATCCACATCTCATCCACACCCTCAGCAAAGGTAACCACCTTGAAAAACTTCTCCAAAGCTGACTTTGGGAATCCTAAAAACAGAGGTGGCTAACTTCACGGCACCCATGCCAATGGAAAATAGTTGCATGACTGCCGAATCATATACCAATACACTGTACGGACATGTACATAAATGCATGGAACTAGCCATACCCAACAGAACCAAGACAGTCTCCTCCACAAAAAGGAAGCCAATATGGTGGTCCCCAGTCATTAATAAACTCTATAACAAGCAGAAAAAGGTGAAGTCCCAAGACTGGAAAAACTCCTTTATTAGCCTCAACAAAAAGTTTTGAGATCCCTCATCAAATCCTCTAAAGCCAGCTATGAAGGCAGAATCATGGCAGACACTAAAAACAATCACAAAGCCCGTCTATAGTTATGTCAAGAACCTCCATGGCAATATTCATAGGTTGGTACTAGGCTATTGACCCTAGGGCCTATACAAGCCTAGCCATAACTATTCCCTGGCTCAGATTTGCTCTGAGTTACTGCACAATGGTACCTCCTATACTGAGCCAACAGGTATTGCCAACATACTGGCTGACCGATTCAGTGCCAACTTTACCCCCCCCCCCCAAGGACCAATCACAATACTGGAAGAATGCCGGACACCCAGCATCACTCCAGCACAAGTTAAAGCTGCAGTGTCCAAGGCCAAGAATATAGCTTCCATGGGACCCGATAATATCCCTGGCTGTGTTCTACATGAACTACAAAGCGAACTTGCACCACAGCTGTGTGCCCTGTTCAGTCACCGCCTCACCTCAGGCTTTGTCCCTACTGAATGGCGCACTACTACTGTCATCCCTCTCCATAAAGGGAGTGTGACTACAGACCCTGGGAATTATTGCCCCATTAGCCTGATGAGTCTGATATGTAAAGCTATGGAGCGCATCATCATGGACCTGATTAACAAAGATATAGGAAATTTCCCAATTTTGGACCCCGCACAGTTTGGCTTTGTGAAAGGGAGATTATGCCTACTCTACCTGGTTGACTTCTTTGAGTTAGTCGCCAGGGCTGTGGATGAAAGTAAGGCAGTGCAAACAACCTACCTCAATCTGGCCAAGGCATTTGATACCATTCCTCGCTTGGGAATTATTGATAAACTCACCAAGCTAGGCATCAACCCCTGTATCACTAGGTGGGTTGCAAATTGGCTCACAGAACACACAGTGTGAAAGTAGAGAACTCAAAGTCAGACTGCTGACCAGTCACGAGTTCAGTCCCACAGGGATCGGTCCTGGGTCCTCGACTGTTCAGCATCTACTTCTGAGAAGTCCAGACCACCTCAAAGTGACTCTGGCTGACCAAGTTCGCAGACGACTGCAAGCTGGGAGCCATTATTAACTCCCGAAATGATGCAGACATCCTACAGAAAGGCCTCACTGAGACCAATGATTGGTGTTGAAACCATGGCTGTAAGCTTAATGCCAAAAAATGTGTTGTCATCCCCTTTGGTAAAAACTTGGTCCCCACTAATTACCACATCGATGGGAGCCCACTGAACACTAAAGGCATTATAAGAGATCTGGGGATGTAGGTTGATAGCAATCTCTCCTTTGACCACCACATTTCCACTGCCACTGTGGTCAGAAAGTCTTATGTGGCACATCTCATTACCAAGGGTTTTGCATCTAGGAAGAAAGAGGTAATCATCTCTCTCTACTCTTCCCTCATTAGATCAGTCATCGAGTTTAATGCCCCATTTGGCATGTAAATCACTAGACCATGCAACAACTGGAGAGGCCACAGAAGTACCTCACAAAGAGGATCCTAGGCATTAAACACATGTCCTACATGGACAGACTCAGACTCCCAACATTTCTATCAGATATCGCCTACTTAGAGGCGTGTTCTGCTTGACTTACAAAGCCATGTCTGAACCAGCTCTGTTAGAAATGCTACATCTAAAGAAATCCCATTCCCTTTATACTACATGCTCCAGAGACCTCAACCTCATTACCACAATCAACAAAACATGCTGGAGGAACAGGTTCCTTACCCAGAGACTGCCTGTGCTCTGGAATAGACTTCCCCATACATGTCAAGCAGATCACCTTGCTGTCCCTCTTCAAGAGAAATCTTGATGAGTGGATGGATAGTAGAAAGTTCACCCCGGGGATCACTGCAGTGGCTCTACTTGATAGATGCACTGGGAACTAACGTCGAGTGGCATGATGCCAGGGCACGTCTGTGGGCTAGGCTTGTAAAGGCTCCAGGGTCATTAGCCTAGTACCTATGAACCTATTTCATGTCTGACAGAGTTTTGTAATATGTGAAGCATCTCTTTTCTGTGATTAGCTAGTTACCTGGATAGGCAGTATGCAGATGGTACAGTTTTATCTAGAACTGCTAAGTGCAATTTTGTAAGCCTTCTTGTGTAGTTTGATTTCAGATTTCCCTTCTTTGTCATATTTGAAAAAAGATCCAGATAATAAAGAAAACTAATCATGAGTTAAGCTGCTGCTTAGATTTCTGGAAAAGATCAGGATTTTGGGGGGAGATCTACTGCTTCATACCATTCAGCTAATCAGTTATCCATACTAGTAGATTATGTTCACCTCATGCAGGCAAATGTATTTAGTCTTTTTATAGGGCAGTATCATTTGCAATGCTAACTCTGGGGGAGGCAAAATATCCCTTTCCATCTGCTTTGGCCAGCCAGTCTGTGAAACTGGTTACAGTTATTCAGTAATGTTCATATTTTTTCACTGCTGCAGTTGCCTTGGCTCTATGGGGTTATATTTTGCCAAGGATATAACCGTGTAAAAGCCGGCCAGCTTCCAAACCTTCAGAACATCTTCCAGTTGCCCATATTATCAAGCAGCTGGAGCTGATCAGACTTGACAACTTTGGGTGCAAAACTCTTCAGAGAACTTTGGGTGCAAAACTCTTCGGAGCTTCGCTGCTGCTAAAGAGTACACTCCTCTGAGGCCTTTGAAGGTTGATGGCTAGCTTGTGGCTTTCATTCCTGGGCAGTGGTCTTATTACTTTTCTCTTCAGAAATTATTTTAAGCTAGGAGTGCTGTTCTTTAGCAGACTGTCTTGAGACTTCAATGTTATTTTAAATGGAGTGCTTGTTTCTTTCTGACATTTTAAAAGTAGTGTATACTAACTGAAAATTTTATTTTCTGTGGAGAAATTGTGTTTACTCTTCCACTTTGGGACTGACATAGTGTTTTAAAGTGCTTTTTACTGTGTTTTTTTTTCTGTCAAAAAAGTAACGTTGGTGGTTTGATAGTTTTATAGGCATTTGTTGATTGTATCCTATAGGAGAGAGGGACCATTTTCAGCTTGATCATGGAGCAGTCTACCAGCCCCACAGATGGTCTTTCTGTCAGCCACAAAAAGAAAAAGTTAAGCAGACATTATTTGCCAAAATGGCAGGCTAGCTGTTTGCCTCAGGTGGGTGACTCTACTATGGCCATTTGTTGTATCTCAGACCACTCATATTTTACCCCAGATCCCTCTGGTGTAGCATCTGCAACCACTATGGACCAGGTGATGACCACATCCTCTGCAGCTGTTGGAGTCCTCTGCTTTTGGTCCTGGGAGAGGAAAAAGGAAAGGTTTTAAGCTACTGCTACCATTAGTAACATGGCTACCCCCATTTTTCCTGTTAAAAAGAAAGAGAAAACAAAGCATGTATCTATTCCTCCTCAAACGTCTTTAAATAGCAGTAGTTTACTGGGACTGGCTCAGGGTTTAATTCAGGATATTTATCTTTCTTGTAAAGTAGTTTCTGGTAAAGGAAAGAGGTATTCCTGTTTTTTTTTTTTTTTTGAAGTTTACGATTCTGAATCTGAACAGGAAGATGCAGGGAACATTGTGGAATATCCTGTGAAGTACTGTATAGTTTAGAAAACAGTATTCCTTAATCTTGACCCAAGCCTGTCTGATGCACAACCATGCTGTCGACCATTTTACTGTAAAGGGATTTATCCCCATAACATCATTTATATTAAGTGCATACTGAATAGAGTCAAAAGTTTTGCTAAATCCAGAAAAGCAGTATCAGTATGTAGCTTGTGATCCAGAGCCTCTGCTTCAAGGTATAAAAAGCTAATAGGTTCATGTGTTCATAGGTAAGAACTAGACTAACTGCCGTTGTGGGCCATTTTAAGCCTAGCCAATTTCCCTGTCAAAGTTAAGAATTAAACTCCTTACCTTGTGTTTGTGAGTGAAACATCTTAACCATTATGCCAAAAAAATGTAAAGTAAGATGTACTTTTTGTAAACTCATACTGATGTAGGTCTAATCTAAAATCAATAGTATCAGTGAGAATCTTTCTTTATTTACTTATTTATTGACATTTGATTATAGGGAAGGACTGACTGTGTATGTGCTCAGTTTCGGCGGAGACCTGGAGAGAAAAGCTCCAAAATATTACCAAAACATTTTTTAAGAACAGTAATTTTTCAGTCTTCAAAAATAATGCAAAAGCGTCTACAGTTTAAATAATTATATCAAATTAGACATAATGTGGCAACATTGGTTAAAAAATAGATACAACCTGTATGACAGTGATTTCAAATTTATAGAAATAGTTTTGAGAAATTAATGATAAGTTAATGTAATGCAAGCAGGAATTGCACTATGAAGAAAGAGAGAGAAAACAGGGTTATGGTAAATTTAAATAAGAGTCGGGGGTTAGCAATTGATTGAAGTTAGGAAATGAGTGAAGAAGGGGTGGAAGGAGGTATAAAGTGTAAATAGGTACTTGTTCGTATTTAGGGATATAGTTTATCCAGGGATGAGTAAGAACAGAGCCAGATTTTGTCAAGGAAGTCTTCCAGAATGGTTTTAAAGGACTGGAGGTAGGGTATTAACCTGATGGCTATAGGTAGAGTTCCAAGCCTTAGCAGGAGGGGTATGAATACAGACCATGCTCAGCAGATTTCATAGGTTTGTGGACAGAGAAAAGGTTTTGGTCTTTGGATCATAATGACCACGTGGGAGCAAAGTTGTGTAGAATGGTATTTAGTGCTGGAAAAGCAGATGGGTGCTGGATAATTTTATAGGTGGTAAGAAGTATGCTCTCAGAGGATTTTCCAACCATTCTAGTAATTCTCAGTCAGTAGCTGTTAAGTCTACCAGGATTCCCACTCTTAAATGCTGGAATGAATATTGCCGTTTTTTTTTTTTTTCAAATCTGAGATGCACACCCATGCTATATTGATTTCTGCCATAAATAAAATAGACAACATCATAAGTTGCCTTTTTTACACACATTGTTCATTCCACGTGCTCCCACTGCACACTTTGGCTTGATTCTGTCCAGTGCCTCTTTATCTCACTCCTCCAGTATAGTCGGACAATTAAATCCAAAGCAATTTGGTTCTGGATAATGCATGGCTCTACTGACTTCACAGTGCCTGAAGAAACCTGGCAGTTGCACAAACTATAAGGTCATCCTTGGTTAAAGAGTTCCCTTGAGCAATTCTAATATATTTGTAAAGGGATTACTACTGTACTTTATATGGAATGCTAAATTCATGTCGTAAGTCATCCTAGCATTCCTTAATTCCATCCTAAAAGTTTTATAAGCCACAGATATTTATTACTAAATGGCAGTTAATTCTTGTAATGGGACCAATAGCACTTCTTCCAAATTGTTTTAATTTTCTGCTCCAACAAGAAGTGAACTTTTCCCCTTATGTTGTATTTCCACTGAAATGTGTTTGGTAATGAAGCAGCTGTTGTGGCTCACACCCAGCAACAGTTTCAGTCACTCATGACTTGCTTTGTGGATGCATGTGTGGAATTTGGCCCCACGATCAGTTTAAAGAAGATCCAGGTGATGGGCCAAAATGTGGCCAATGAGTCATTGTGAACGACTATGAGCTGGAGGTTGTCCATGAGTTCATGTACCTGGGCTCTACAATCTCTGACAACTTGTCGCTTGATAGCGAGATCAACAGGTGCATTGGAAAAGCCACTACAATGTTTTCCAGTCTGACAAAGAGTATGTGCAAATAATACACTCACTGAGAAGACTAAGGTGCAGGTTTACACAGCCTGTATTTTGAGCACATTACTGTATGCCAGTGAAACATGGACTCTGTGCACAAAACAGGAAGAGTGGCACAATGTATTCCATATGTGCTGCCTTAGGGACATACTTGGTAACTCGTAGCAGGACAAGATCCTCAACACCACAGTGCTTGAGAGAACGGCACCACCTCCATATTCACCCTACTGAAACAGACATATGTATTGATTTGGTCATGTCTCACGCATGAAAGATGGCCAAATACTGAAAGACCTTTTTGGCAAGCTGGAGTCTGGGAAGAGGCTGAAAGGATGAGCCAAATTGCAGTACAAGGAGACATGCAAGTGTCACCTCAGTGCTCTCAGCATGAACCACTGGTATTCTCTCACCTCAGACGAGATTGTCTTGGATACAGGAAGTGAAGGAAGCTGTCACTATACATGAAACCACCTTGGCAAGTAGACCAGAAGAACCCTCAGGAAGATCTGTGCTCATGATATCAGACCAACATCTGCCTGCTACTACCATGAGTGTGGTAAGGACTGCCACTCCCAGATTGGATCGCATAGCCATAGAAGACGCTGCTCGAATCAGCCCAGTAGAGGCACAAACCCTTGCTCCTTTGGAATCAAAAGATGCCTACATCATGTATTTCCACTGCTAATGGAACATACCTCTCAGTAACAGATTTCATTTTGGAATAAAAGGTCTCAATAGCTTCTTCAGTGGAGCAATTTTGCATTTTGCTTTCCCAGCCTACATATGTAAATCTAATGTTATAATGTTATAGTATTATGCTTTAATGTCTTCTTGGCACTTCCTGAAGTGCTGTATTCTAATTTATGGAAGAACGGTCTGAGGTCCTAAGTGGGCAAAGAAGTGTCCAAGACTGCCATAGTTGGACAATATTATGCCTAGTTAGAAACCCCACATTTTGTGTGTAACAATGCCATATGCAAGGTTTTAATAGTTAACATCCAAAATGCTTGAAAGTGCTAAGTATCCTAGTAAACCACAGGTGCATTTAAATCTCCACATAATATAGATGGGGCAGCAGTCCCACAGGCATGAGCAACATTGTCTTACTGTTGCTAGCGTTCATGTGACAAATCAATCTGTTCCTATATCCAGAGTAATGCAAATTATGTCTAGTGGTTCATACTTGATTTTAATAAAGGAATGCCATTTCTTTTTGAATATAAGTAGATCAGCTGCCATTCGATCCTCTGCTGGGGTGCCTTTTGTGCAGAGTCTACATGTCCTTCCTGTGGTCGCGTGGGTTTTCTCCGGGTGCCTCTGTTTCCTCCCACATCCCAAAGACATACTGTAGGTGGATTGGACACACTAAATTGGCCCTAGGCATAAGTGCATGTGTGTGTGTGTGTGTGTGTGTGTGCCTTCTGTGGAAGCTTGGGCTGTGGGCTGGCAACTCGACACCGTAAAACTCCACTGCCAGTCATGAGCAGACAGGTGATCCGCTGTGGTGACCCTTAACCGGGAAAAGCCAAAAGAAGAAGAAGCTGCCATTCTTCAACTCCACCTATTTCCTCCTCTTCTTGAGGTGCTAGAACCCAGAGTAATTCTTTGAACTGTTGTGCTTTCTCTCTAGTCAGCTTCCAGGTCTTCAGCCTAGTCTCTGTTGACCCTAGAGCCTTCTCTGACCACTGCTTTCAGTTGATTGTGGCAACCCTTGGTTTATAGGTTCATAGGTTCATACTAGGCTATCTGCCCTGCGGCAATTATAAGCCTAGATCGATTCTGTATGGCTTTCACCACCCCTTGATTTGAGTGTACTGTGCCCTTTTTAAGGTTTAGTTTACTGTGCCTCTGTCTAATAGTGACACGGGAGTAATCCCTGGGACAAATCTAAGATCACCCATCCACCTATCAAGATTCTTCTTGAAGAGATTCAGTGAGGTGTTCTGCCTCACATGAACTGGAATTCTATTCCAGAGCGAAGGGAGCCTCTGGGTTATGAACCTGTCCCTCTAGCAAGTTCTATTTATTTCTTTGCTGACGTTCAAGTCCCTCGAGCGTGTGGCTCTAAGGGATTTAGATTTACTGAGGTGGAGCATGTCCATTAATTCTGGATTTGACATAGCTTTGTATGTCCGGCATAGATCGCCTCGAAGTAGGCGGTATGCAACTGAGTAGAGCTGGAGTTTTTTTAACCGAGCAGCATATGGCATCTGTTTGAGACCCTTGATCCTCTTGGTGAGATACTTTTGGGGTCTTTCTAATTGCTGCAGGTGTCGGGTAAGGTACATCCCAAAAGGGGCATTGTATTCTATGATGGGCCTGATGAGGGATGAATAAAGGGGCACGATTACCTCTCTTGATCTAGATGTGAAACCCTTTGTGATGAGGTGGGCTATGTAGAAGGTCTTTCTAACAACTTTGGCAATGTGGTTTTCAAAGGAGAGATTGCTATCAACTTGGGTCCCCAGGTCCCTAATAACTTTCTCTGTACTTAATGGGTTTCCGCTTATGTGGTAATTTGTGGGCACATTGTTTTTGCCAAAGGGTATGACTATACATTTTTTGGCATTTAGCTTTAAACCATGGCGCTGGCACCAGTTATCTGTCTCTGTGAGACCTTTTTGAAGGATGTTTGTGTCAGCTGGAGAGTTGATTATGGCGCCCAGTTTGCAGTCGTCTGCGAACTTGGTGAGCCATAGTCCTCCCACGTTTGCGTGTACCTCGGAAAAGTATATACCGAACAAGAGTGGTCCCAGGACAGAACCCTGTGGGATGCCACTTGTGACCGGTTTCGAGTCTGACATGGCTCCAGCAACTCTCACTCTGTGGGTTCTGTCTTTGAGCCAGTTTGCGACCCATCTTGTGACATAGGAGTTTATATTTAAGCTGGATAGCTTCTCTATGATGCCCGAGTGGGGTATTGTGTCAAATGCCTTTGCAAGGTCCAGATGGTGTGGACTGACTGTTTCACTGGGGATGACTTTGCAATCACTGATTCTACCCTAGTGCCCTTTCCTTACTAAGAGAAAGTCTACCAGAGTTGCTTGTGGGCCACTCTTGTATGTGATCTTGTGACTCTCTCGATCTGGACCATGTGTTGGCTACTAACAAGCTATTTGCCAGACAGATCCTCATTTTATTCCTGTTGCCTCTCCTATGTGGACCCAGGTAGTCCTTCTCCTGTCATGCTTTTTTTGTCCAGAGGTATGCATTCAGCTCACTCATTATCAACACCAACTCATGTTGTCCTGCTTTATGTAGTAGGTATTGCAATTGCTATTTGAATGCACTCTTTTCCTTACTATCACAACCCTGCTGTGGTGCATAGGCTGAAATTATGAAATGCTTTCCTGTCATTAGGTTGGAGTGTAATTGTCATGAGTTTGAACTAATTCTGATGACATCCTTCACTGCCTTCTGAAGTCTGTCCCTCATCACAATTTCCACACCATTTCTAGCCTGTCCTCCTGAGTAGTAGACTCTGCTGCACTGCCCTTCCATCTTGTCTGCTGGATAGATAGGATGTCCAACCTCCTGCTTAACATCATGGCATCCACTTCAAGCTCTGTCCTGTCAGTCACTGAGCGTAGCAATTCTTAGTTCATGTTTTACAGGTTGAAAGCAAGTCTTAGTTCATGTTTTACAGGTTGATTGTTAAGCAAAACCTGGACGTAAAACCAGAGTTATTCCCAGGTAACCCAAGCAGGATGACTGGACATTGGCCAGCCATTAGCTTATTGACCCAGGGCTGCTGGGCTTTATGGCAGGCACACACTGGCCAGTAGGGGTACATACACCCCTCCCACCATTTTAAGATACATCAGTAATGGCAGTTGATGCAATCAATGGGATAGGACTATGAGCTGTACGTTCTGTGGTAGAGGGTTTGATTCCCCACAGCCTCATTTTCTACTGTGTCAATCTGAGCAAGTTACTTAAACAGATATTGCTCCCATGTTGCCCCTGAAAGAGGGCTGTGCATCTAGTGGGCATCCCTAGTTAACAAATGGGTATAATAATAATAGCAGTAATAATAATATCTGAAAAGTCCTTCAAATAAAATGTGTATATTTTATCTGTAGCAGATACTGAATACAACACTAAAATATGTATATATATCAATTAACTAAGGAAATCAGTTTAGCTATGTGCGAGTTTAATCCGTAACTTGTGGAAAATTCATAGCACAACAACTTTATCATTAAAAAAGTCAAATAGTATAGCCTGTGCCAGGGTGACGAGTTTGAATAGCAGCTTTGATGTTTGATGGCACAAGCAGGAAGGATGGGCATTTCTCATCTGGGGGTGGGGAGATGTACATGCTTGAGTTACGTTCACTCAGTAAGTTTTTCTGGTGAGAGATCATAGCATTGCTTGTGGGTTTGGGTAATTCTGCTGATAACACCTTGCCGAAGTGAGGTGTGGTGCAGTGCTGATTGCACAACTCACTGCCAGGGTGTTACTGTGTGCTGTGTGTGGTACAAGGGGTTGGGATGTATGAGGGAAAAAAAATATTCTGCAGCAGCAATATGATAGTGCCTCCTATTCCTCACCTTCCCTGAGCATTGGTTAGAGGTAGTCCAGTGGAGGCTAGTCAGATTCAAACACCCAGTGGATACCTTGTGAGCAACCCATTACCAGCTAGTAGGAGCCAAAAATGAGCAAAAAATGTACTTGCCTTCATTTATGTCTGTGCAGTTGTTAATAAATTAGTTAAGGAATCCTTTTGCCTATATCGGTTTGAGGTGGTGTAGATTTATCAGTTAATGGAGGGATAGCCTAAGTCTCTGAAGGGAATAACATTTGGCTCAACAGGAAGGAATGTCAGTTTGTTCATATATGCCTCATAGACAGCAGGTGACATGGAGGAGTATGGTAGCTGGCTATAATATGGTAAGGAATTCTTTTTACCTTAAAAAGGAGATAGAGAAGTTGAAAAATCATTGTTCTGGCTTAGAGTCCAGCAGTGACATTGATATGGTTTCTTGGGAATACAGACATAACATCATCATTTTCTTCATTTGGTTTCAAAGTGTGATAGACACTGAAACCCTACACTATGGGATGCTATCACTATTCTGAAACCATGTCACTAGTCTTACAGGTCATGAATCCAGTACCAAGGATGCTGCCCTGACTGTTATGTATCAAAGTTGAAGCTTTGCCACATCTGTGGTATAGAATTCACTGTTGGTCTTGGTGAAGAAGGTTTCAACTTCATTGCTTTTGACCTCCTTCTTCAGTCTTTGTTGAGTCTTCTAGCCTCAACAGTGGTCTCAGACTGTGGGCTGAAGCTCAGACAGTCAGGTGCAGATGTTGATCCTACTGTTTTGTGCTGATGTGGGCACCATGTGTCCCAGTGCCAGAATGTTTGCCCCGGTAGTATTGTCATTTCAGACCTCAGCAAAGATCTTTGACACTGAGCCATCGACCATCACTACTATAGTACCACCAACCCTACTTTGAGGCCAGCATTGTTTTGACAACTAGAAAGACCTTTTTCCTGAGTCTACAACCTTGGAAACAGTAGTGTGGCAGGCAGAGAGAGACCTAGGAGTTTACTAACCCAATTTCAGCATAGAAACCTTGATCTTCCACATGTTTGGAATCCTTCATTTGGCAGGCAGAGAGAACCTAGGAGTTTACTAAC